>NC_057343.1:29623500-29924500 GCF_016509475.1 Prionailurus bengalensis | reverse complement strand
CAGCTGATTTCTGATTTCCGACTTTTGCCCTCAAGAAATGTGAAACAGTAAATTCCTATTGTGTTAAACCACCCAGTTGGTGGTAATCTGTTACGGCAGCCCTAGGAGATGAGTACAGTCTCCATGTTTTTGCATCCCAAGGACAATTTCTCATATTGTTTGACATCTTGGCCACGTACCGCTCTGGTAGCCCTGCATCTCTCCCAAACAAATTCTCTCCTGGACACTGTGCCCTCATATTCTCCCTGGCTCCATCCCCTGGGCACTTTCTGCTCAGTCGCCTTTATAGACTCTCTTTGTCTATCCAGCCATTGCGTGTTGGAGTTCATTAGGGCTAAGTCAGTCCCAGGCCCCCTGGGTTTCTTGCCCTGTCCTCTCTTGTGCAGTCATTCCATCCAGGCCATTTGACTGTCCACCTATTCACTGATGACCCCAAGAATCAGAGTTCAACCCTCCCTTTGAGCACCACAAGTTCATGACCAACTGCCTATTTGGTTCTTTCAAAAGCCCACCAAACTTAGTATGCCAAAGGTGGAACTCATAATCTTCCCCATCCATCCCATTGGGTCTGACAGAAACCTGAGAGTCATCTTTGATCTTCTTCCCCCTCACCCTCTGTTCAATTTCTTACGAGGTCTTAATTTATTTCAAAAATATCTTACCTCAGGGCACCTGGGTGGCTCAGTCGGTTGAGCATCCAACTCTTGATCCTGACCCAGGTCACGATCTCAAGCCCCACATCGAGCTCTGCACTGACAGTATGGAGCCTGCTTGAGAGTCTCTCTCTCCCTCTGCTCCTCCCCTACATGTACTCTCTCTCTTTCTCAAAATAAAGAAATAAACTTTAAAAAACATTTACCTTTCTTAAATTTTTTTTTCAACGTGTATTTATTTTTGGGACAGAGAGAGACAGAGCATGAACGGGGAAGGGGCAGAGAGAGAGGGAGACACAGAATCGGAAACAGGCTCCAGGCTCTGAGCCATCAGCCCAGAGCCTGACGCGGGGCTCGAACTCACGGACCGCGAGATCGTGACCTGGCTGAAGTCGGACGCTTAACCGACTGCGCCACCCAGGCACCCCAAACATTTACCTTTCTAACCAGTCTATTTCCTCCATCCCCACAGCCACCATGCTAGTATAGGCTCTTGGCATCTCTCTCTTGGACCAGCGGGACTGCTTCCATTGGCTGTCCCCTGTCCCCTTTTGCTTCTTTCCTGCCATTCCCAACCCACTAGCCAGAGCGATTTCAAGACACAAATCTTTTCTTTTTATATTTATTTATTTATTTTGAGAGAAAGAGAAAGTGAGCAGGGGAGGACCAGAAAGAGAGGGAGAAAGAGAATCCCAAGCGGGCTTCACTCTGTCAGTGCAGACCCTGCATGGGGCTGGAACTCACGAACAGTAAAATCATGACCTGAGCCGAGATCAAGAATTGGACGCTTAACTGACTAAGCCACCCAGGTGCCCCTCAAGACTCAAATCTTATCATAGCTCTGTCCTGTTTAAAATATTCAGCAACATCCCATAGTTGTTAAGATAAAGCAAAATCCCTAAATGAAACTCTAGGATGCTGCCCCTTATCAATTAGGAGAAGTTAGTTAACTTCTCTATCTCAGTTTCCTTTTCTGTAAAATAGACATAAGAAGAGCACATATCTTGTAGATTTTTCAGAAACAGTAAATGAATTGCTACATATGAAGTCCTTAGTATGATGCCTGGCACATAGTAAATCTTAAGTAAAAACATTGATTAGTATTATTATCAATAATATGATAATGTTTGTTTATTTTTGAGAGGGACAGAGACAGAGTGTGAGTGGGGGAGGGGCAGAGAGAGAAAGGGAGACACAGAATCCAAAGCAGGCTCTAGGCTCTGAGCTGTCAGTCAGCACAGAGCCCAATGCAGGGCTCGAACTGTGAGATCATAACCTGAATCGTAGTTGGCGCTCAACTGACTGAGCCACCCAGGTGCCCTTATTATCAATAATATTGTTACTATTATACAACCATTATCAATATTTCTAACCTAATACTGCAACCTGCTTCCCTCTTGCTCTCCTCTTCCAGACACACTGGCCTTCTTTCCCATCCTTGACCATGTTATAGCTTCACCTACCACAGGGCCTTAGCATATACTAAGCATATACCTATTATATCTTCTACCTCATTGCCAAGTTAACTCCCACTCAACTTGCAGATTTCATTTGAACTGTCACAGCTTCAAGAAGCTTTCTCCAACATTCCAGATCAGAACTAGACTCCCCATCATTACACGCACGTTCTCTTTGTTACATTTACCACTCTTATGATTATACTTGCATTTGAGTGACCACTTTGTAACCTATGCCTCTTTGAGTAAGCTGAAAGCTTTGTGAGTGCAGGGCTCATGAATGGTTTTCTTACCATCTATCCCTAGTGCCTAGCACAGTGACCTGCACCAATCCTCAAAGAATGTGTGCTGCAAGTATAAATGAATACTGTCCATCCAGCTACTTCCAGCAAATCTCCCCTTCTTTAAGTCCTCCTCAGGTCCATGGTGCTGAAATTACCACAAGGATAAGCAGGAAGAACAACTCAGGTGTAGTCCTTGTGAGCAATGCTGCTCTGTTCCAAGCAATAAGGAAGTAAATGTTCTCTGTTCTGTTCCTTCTCTCTGGGCAACCCAGACTAGAGGCACTAAAGCCATCTATCATGCTGTTTATCACAACACATCCAGATGCTCTGAGCAATAAAGTCATTCACAATACACAGTCATCCCATTTCAGGAAGATGCTCCCAGTCGAGCCTTCCCAGGGGATCTTGCAGACGAAAAGAGACACCCATCTGTCTGGGAAGGGGACTGCTGTCTGCAGAGCTCTCTTTCAGCCTGGTGGCATATGTCACGGGACCTGCCATCAGAGCCTGCAGGTAACAGACCCTGAAGTGGCACCCTGTCCAATCAAGCTAACAGCAAGTTCTGCATTTGTTCAGGGTATTAGAAAATGCCAAACTCAGGTTGATTTTTGAGGAGAGACTCCTGTTCAAAATAAAGATGGTTTTGTAGGGGTTTTCCCCTCTTCAGCCAAATAAAATCAAACTCTGCAAAAGAGGTTTTTCTGAGAAAGAAAGAAAAAAAAAAAAAAAGAAGAGAGAAAAGAAAAAAAAGGAAAGGAGAGGAGAGGAGAGGAGAGGAAGTGAGGAAGGAAGGAAAGAAAGAAAAGATGCTTCAGCCTCCTGGATCAATGAGCCAAGCCTAACAAGATGAAACTTAATAGGAATTAGTTTAAGGTGTTTCCACTTCAGTCCAGAAAGCCAGCTGAAAAACTGAAAGCCGTACAAGGTGGTGGAGATGAGCCTTAGCAGCAGCTGGTGTGACAAAGATTTTAGGGGTTTTCGTTGACTCTCTGCTCAACAAGAGTCATCAGTGTGACGTGGCTGCCTTAGCGAAAGGATAGGACCTGGTAAGACAGAGATGACTGTCCTATTCCCTCTATTCTGGTCACAGCACACCCAGAATATTGCTCTCAGTATACACCACAGAACACAACTTTCACAGAATACAGTAAAGCTGAACAGCTTCATCCAGCAGGTAAGAAGGGGTAGTTTCCGGGAAGTCAAGCACCAAAAAACAATGTGAGGGTCAACAAACCAGGGCCATTTGGCCTAGAGAGCCAGTGCCTCAGTGCCTGGAAGGGACAGGCCTAATGGCATTCAAAAACTTTTGGTAGGTGGAGAAAAAAACTTGTCACTCTATGCAACACTTTGCGATTCCCGTAGAACTGAAGAGGAAAATACAGAGTGAAGCAGGTTTGGCTCAATATCAAGAACATCAGTGTTGGTGTTGCTTTGCCTTTTATTTTTAAATTACACAACTACCACATGTACATGGTTGAAGAAAAATTCAAACAATACAGGTATATATAGAATATGAATTTACTCCCTTGGCTTCACCACATACCCATATTTTATTCTCCCTCCATAAGGAGCCACGTGTAATTTTAGTGAACACCCTTTCAAGCCCAATGCAAAATGCATTTATTCACACACACATAGTTTGAGTTTGGGGTTTCTGCCCACCACTGAGACCATACTTTACCCATTGGGGAAAGCTTGCAGAGCACAGAGCTAGACAGGGAGACCATGGACTGCCTCCAAAGAGAATGAGACCCCCTCTATTAGAGATATTCAGAGAACAGGCAGTTACTAATCAGGGTTCTTACAGGGGGAACTTGAGCATTGGAAGATCCTTAGTTCTCTCAAACTTTGCCTAACGAAGAATCACAGAGGGTGATTTTTAAAATTCAGATTCCTAGTCTTAAATCCAGAGAAACTGACATAGTAGGGCTCGGGGGCCATAAATCTGCATTTCCCACAAGCACCCCAGGTCACTCTACTGCAAATAGTTAATGGATCAGACATTAGAGAAACACTGGAACACATGGTTAGACCACTTGACCTTAGGGGTCTCTCTTTCCCTCGTCCTCAACTTGAACTGGATCAAATTGGAAAGTCTTTCTCCTGAGTAACAGTTTGCAATAAAGAGACAAACATGATGTCCCATAACTAACTGACTGGCTATCTTTGCTTGACTTTTCCCAGGTCCCTTGGCCCCAGTGCCCTACCCTCTCCCCATTCTGGAAAACTGATAGATTCCTCCAGGGAGCTCAGCATGGAGTAAACAGCTAGCTTGGAAGCAGAATGAGGGACACACCAAATCTGTAGTCCACCACTCCCAAGCCCACCCCCAGGGGCCAGTTTTGAGAAGGACAAAGATTCTGCCCTGCCCCAGGCTCCTCAAGAGCAGCAGAGCAAGCTGGGACCCAAAAGAGGACAAGTCCCTTGCAGGCATCCATCGCCCATGTGCTTTTGGGCTCCCCACAAGCCCTGGAAGTGGTGGGGGCGGGGGGAGTTGGAAAGGTGTGAAGAGTTTTAACAGTCACAATGACTGGGGGCAATAACATTCATCATTCAGTGGGTGGGCTACAGATTTTAAACGCCCTGCAATCCGAGAGAGAAAACCACACAAAGAAAAAGTGTTCCTCTGCCCCAAATGCCAAAAGTACTTACCCTTCCTCTCCATGCATACCATCAACTATGCTCCTAGTGGCGATGTGAGTTCTACCGCTTAATTTTGTCTCCAGCTGATCACATTGACATCTACTCTAAGACAATAGGATCTAGAGGATACTGGGGGAAAGAGCACGGATTTCAGCAGAAACCTAAGCAAAGTGCATGGTCACCAGCAAAGCAAGGTCCCAAGTCATCCCCAGCTAATCCAGCCCCAGACCTGAGAAATCCCCTCTTGCCCAGACAGATATTTTCTACCAAGGTTTCGGCTCCTAATGAGGAACTACCCTCTGAGCAACACAAAGGCAGTTTGTTTTGGGGCTCTCTCTCTGGAGGGCTCATGCACAAAGAGGCTTTCTCTCACCTCAAGGTGCTCTTGGCCGGTTCGACAGGAGTGCTATGCACAGCAGGACCATGTCCTCAAATGGTCGAGGCTATTTGCTTTGTCAACTGACAAATGTCATTTATCATTTGAGACAGAGATTGGATATTGGGGCCTCTGGCTGGTGAAAGCTGTTGAATATTTTTTTCAGGATGGCTTAGCAGAAACTTGGCAAACTGAAATGTTTTCTCACGCTGTGGATTTAAAGGTACAGTCTTCCTCTATAGAAAAATGTCAGCCAGACTTTACGAGGTAGCTAAACCCTTCAGTTCAGTTCAAAAGCATGTAGTACTTACTCATGCCCTGTCTCTTCCTCGGGTGCTTTACCAGTATTTCTCCTCCCTCTCCTAGTGTTTTGTAGACTGCATACTCCCAGGAGATGGAAATCAAGCCTCTTCCTTCTGATCTGCCCACAGCACCGAGGCAGCACTGGGATCACCTTGCACGGATACAGATGCACCTGCTAACTGATTATTGACTGGCCATTATCAGACGTGCATGTATTGTCTCCTCATCTGTCTTACTCATTCTGTTCCAGTTTGCAAATTGTCCTCCCCGCCCCCAACTTGTACCAGAGGACACAATCCAAGACCTCCCTCACTCTTTTTCTTGAGTAAATTCTGATCTTTTTCTTATTTCCCTGGATTTAAATTCAGGAACAGCCTAGAAGAATGCATTTGCTTATGTGCTATGTATATTGTCTTTTCAACTAGCCTACTGGTTTCTTGAGAGTGGACATCACATTTTCTGCTGCCTCTTTGTCCCCAGTTGAAACTTCTGCTAGGCTGTGTCTTCTCCATGATCACAGAGCTAACAATCAACAGTGCCGGGACTCAAACCCAGGTGTTCCAATTCCAAATCCAGTCATTTTCCCACAAAAACAAATTAGTGATCCATGATAATCTCGAAAGAGTCTGATTTTGATATTTTCTCTTATTACTGAATTCATGAGGGTCAAAAATACAACTTTAGCTACTTTGCAGACTATGTTTTGTTATTAATAATGCTCTGAGTGACTAATTTAGAATTTATTATTTTGAACCATGAACAACAACTGCATATATTTCATTATTCGGGAGAGTTAGTTATGCTTCTGCCTAATTAGTATTTTAAGATTTGTTTACAACTTTTACAGTAGCAGGCTTTTCAGTACTGACTCTTCCCTGGGGCTTTCCAAGTCTTTGCACATTATGGTTACTCTACTTGCTCCTGAGGATTTTAAAGCCCTCTATTCTTTAATTTATTTACATAATCTTCCTGGGACAGGAACACAATACAATAATTGTTAACATTTATTGAGCACTTATTGTGTGCCAGGCATTGTGCAAACCACTTTACATGCATTATCTTACTTAATTTTCCCAAAAACCTATGTGGAGAGTACTATTAACATTCCCTTTGAAGAAGAGAAAACCTAGTCTCCAAGACAGTAAGTAAAATTCTCAGGGTTTTCTAATGCAGTAAATTCAGAACTGAAACCCAGGGTTTGTTTGACTCCAAAGCCCAAATCTGGAGCTGCTTTATTGAAATGACTCCAACTAGAAGCTTAGGGACCTGGATTCTACATGAGACTCTGCCAAAGCTGTGTGACTTTGAGGCATGGAGAAAAATGGCAGTGGAGCTTGAAGGTGAGTAGGCATTTGTAGCAGAGGGAAAACACATTCTGAGAAGACAGTAGGGTGTCCTTAAGGCTTAGAGAGGTATGTAGTGTGAAAGTGCTTAGGGTAACAAACCACTGAGGCTCTACAAAGGTATACCCTTCGGTGGCAACGAGAGATCAGTAACATCCATAGGCAGCCTTCCCAAAATGTTTTCTGGATATGTTTGGAAAGTATGGAGAAACCAAAAAGACACGACAAATTCTCAAGAGTGACAGAATCTGACAAAGCCCCAGGTTACCCTAGTAGCACCAGGCTTCAGATGTCCCAGAAGCAGAATTGTGACCTGGTGACTTGAGTTCCATAGGGCAGAGGCCATCCCAGAAAAAGCAAGTCTGTGTCAATGTCCTATCTGCCTTGGTAATGGCATCCTCCTTAATTTGGGGAACTCTCTCTCCCCTGATGTATTTCTATTGAGTTTCCAATTACAAAAATCCTCCCCCTGATTACCAGCGTGGCTAAAGTATTCCAAGGAAAGCAATTACAGCCCCTCTGTAGGGAAATCTGAGTCTTTGACAAACAGGGGATCCAAGAGGTAATAGCTGCCATCCGACAATCACATTCCAGAGTGTTGGTCCAACTGCTGAGGTTCCGAGAACTGCCCTGATGTCTACCCTGCCTGAGGCATCCTGGTTCAGCTACTACTTTTTGCAAGCTATGCCAAAGCCTTCCAATAATGCATTTTTGTTTAAGTTAGTTTAAGTCTGTTGCTTGCAGCCAAATAAATTTGATACTCACTGATAAAGGAAATGGGGGCCTAAGGACGTCCTGTGTGGTCTTAGGCTGAACCCAGGTCAAGCCCAAGATGACCACCATCTGGTAAGTGGTATCTGGACTCCAAGAGAACTCTCTTGGAAATACCTCCAAATCCAGCAAAACTTCTCCACAACATCTAGAACCAGGTACTCTCTTCTCCAGAACATTCCATTCAACACCACTGAAGTAGAAAGAGCGACCTCCTCCCCACACACACTGACAGTCTTCATGCACTACTGCACTTTCACTCCCTCCTTCCCCCTCTCTGCCACATTCCATGCAGTCAATCCAAATCCTACAGCCTAAAGATAAGGGGTCAAGATATCTTTTCCTGAAAGTCAACAGGATTAAAGGAAGTCGCACATTATACCAATCCTTACAATCCTGTAAGGTAGATACACAGTTCTGTGTGATGAAACTGAGGCAAGAGACATTAATCCCAGGAATACTTTGCGCAAATGGTAGCCGCCGAGGTCCATCTGGGCTCTTCTGCTACATGTATCAGACACATCTCTGTGCCTCTGTGCCTCCTCAGCCTCCCTTGTTCCCCAGATCTTCATCCTCTTGCTTCACCTCAGCCTCTGCCTTGGCCAACAAAATCAAAGCCTGATTGGTTCTTTCACATGAGGCCAGCCAGCCACATATGCTGTGTTACGGGTATCCAAGACCCCCATCACCCCAGGTTGGATAATTTTCTAGGATTCACAGGAGTCCAGCATATAGTTGTACTTACGTCTATGATTTATTACAGCAAAGGATACGATGCGCAACTAGCAAAAGGGAAAGGTATGTGGGGAGAAGTCCAGGGGAGACCAGACACAAGCATCTAAAAGAGACCTCTCCCAGTGGGGTCCCACAGGACTCACTCAATTCCTCTAGCAAGGGGTTGTGACAACACATATGAAATGTTGTCTATCAGGGAGGTTCATTAGAGACTCAGTGCCCTGTGATTTTTATGGGGGACTAGCCATGTAGGTAACCTGTGCCAGCATGTACCTAAACTCCAGATCTGCAGAAGGAAAACAGGTGATCAGCATAAACTTGCACAAAAAGGTCTAGGCACAGTGATGTGAGCCCTTCTGAAATCCAAGTTCCCCAATGCTGGCCTTTCCAGCAGACCTTTTTGAGAATAGCAATCTTGGGCCTACACTATTTACTCTTTTCTGCATATATGTGACTTGGATGAAATGTCATATTATAGAGCATGAGCTCTGACTTTCTCAGTGGTTTTCAAGATAAAATAAACCTTAAATACGGGGAAGTTCCCTCCCCAGGGCGCTTAACTTTGACCAATAGAAGTAAGAGACAGAGGATAAATCCCCTTCCCTTTTTACTCCCAAGGACTGTTCTGAGGTATGGTTTTTCTGTATGGTCTGGCCAAAAACCTGCATGGCTGATCAGGTGCACCTGCTGAGCAACTGGCTATGATCATTTTGTTTGTTGTCATCGTGTGCGTGTGCGTGCGCGCGCATGCACACATGCTATCAGGAACCAGAGGCCAGCACAGTAACATATCACCTTGAGTTGCTTCCATTCCTTCCCTGACTCTTTTCTCTTTTCCTTCACTTTCCTGGGATAGCACTTCCCGCATAGCACATTAGTACTTAAGCCTTGTCTCAAGCTCTGAGTTTTAGGAAACTCTGCCTAAGACACCACACTCTGTTGGGAATATACTGGCACCAAGCCACTTTAGTTTTATCTCACTCTGGGAAGGACCACCCAAACAGGGTGAAATGGTCTGGACACCTTAAAGAAAGGCATGCTTATTCTCTAGAAGAATTAGATAGCCGTTCATTTATATAACAAATTACCAGACACTGAAAAAAGGCAAAGCACCGTGGCCCTGGGGAAACAACAGTGAGCTGGACAGACATGGTCCTTGCCTTTGAGGGTCTGGCAGACTTGTGGAAGAGACAGTTGACTAAATAATTACCAAAAAATAAATGTGCTAAGCGCTCTGAAGACCAGGGTACCACAGGATCCTAACCTGGTTCGAGGAAATGCATAGCCTCTTGGAGCTTAAGTGGGAGATGGAAAATGTGTAGGCATTAGCCAAGGCAAGGGCCAGGGAGAGGGGAAAGATCTGGGCTGAAGACATGAATTGAGGAGTCTTCTCCATATATAAGTAATGGGAGGCAGGGGAGTGGTTAAAAAGGCACAGAGAGAAGTGTCACTGGCATAGATAATGCACTTAGCCATCTCTCCCTCCTCTGAACTCCCAAGGAACTCGGAACTGCCGAAACTTCTCAAAGTCCATGACATCTATCTGGCACCTCAGCTGTGAGTTAACATTTCATCTGCATTGAGGCTCCTCTCTGCAGCCAGGTTGTGGTGACCCTGAGGACAAAGGGAGCAAGAGCCTCGCCTACCTGGAAACAAGGTAAGTTTGAAGGTTTGACTGCCTATGTGCCCTACAGATTGATTAGGATCCCGGAAGGGGAGAATATCTTGAAGGTTTCTCTTTTTACACTTCCTCAGTTTGCCTATAAAAAAAAAAAAAAAAAAAAAAAAAAAAAAAAAAAAAAAAGGAAAGCAGAGAGATGAAAAATCGTCCCCATGTCCCAAGGTTTATCACACTGTATTGTAATTGTCCAGTAATTGTTGTGCCTCCCGCATTACACTCTAGAAGCCGCGTGAGGGCAGGGTCTGTGTCCACCTTCTTTGCTCTTATGCTCTCCGAGCTTCACGCCATGTCTGGAACACACAAAATACCCCAGACAGGTGGGTTTTTTTTTAATTTTTTTTTGTCACGTTTGTTTATTTTTGAGAGACAGACAGAGACAGAGCACAAGTTGGGGAGGGGCAGAGAGAGAAGGAGACACAGAATCCATAGCAGGCTCCGGGCTCTGAGCTGTCAGCAGAGCCTGACATGGGGCTCAAACCCACAAACTGCGAGGTCATGACCTGAGCTGAAGTAGGACGCTTAACCAACTGAGCCACCCGGGTGCCCCAGGTGGTTTTTTTTTTTTTAATGTTTTCTTTTTGAGAGAGAAAGAGGGTGAACGGGGAGGTGCGGAGAGAGAGGGGGATAGAGGATCCAAAGCAGGCTCTGTGCTGACAGCAGCAAACCAGATGCAGGGCTTGAACTCACCAACTGCAAGGTCATGACCTGAGCCAAAGTCAGCCGCTCAACCGACTAAGCCACCCCGGCGCCCCCAGGCATGTCTTGCTGAATGAATGGATCAATAAAATGCTACTTTAGGCAGAGCCCAAGCTAGGAAGCGCGTCTTTGGATCCTTCCCAGTGTTCTACCCACCAGCAGTGAGTCTCACTTCACCATCACGTGTGGAACCGGACCTAGCCTTGGAGGCTGATACTCCTCTTGTTGGAGCCTCAGGCAGAGCCCGCCCCGGCCACTGCTCGGAGTAGCCGAAGTATGTTGAGAAAGTACTTTAGTTCAAGCACAACATCCAGTTCAGCCCCAAACCTCCACTAGTGCTATTGATTTGTCGGGGGCGTTGAAATGGAATGAGCGGCTGATTTTCTCTAAATGGCACATTTCATTCATGATGCATGATTGTAATCATGGCTGCCTGAAGCCTGCAGTCCCCAGCTCGGTGCGAAAAAAAAAGAAAAAAAAAAAAAGAGAAAGAAAGAAATGGCTATTTTCTGGAGTGAATACACTGAAAGGGCAAGAAATCCATATTCATTTTCTTGCCTCTCGGCTGGACTCTATATTTCGCAGGCAGGTGGAACAAAAATCTTTAAATATCATGCTGATCCAGGAAATGCTCGGCAATATTTAAAGAGCTCTGCGAGCCTGCCTCGTGCCCCTCAGGTCCTCCGCAGGCAGCCCCCACGTCACCATTGCTGCGGCTACAGTGAGCACGGCTCCAGACCCCAGGTTCAGATTAACTGGCGCATGACCTTTACAAAGTACTGTAGTTTATAGGAATGTTGAATTTTTCAGCAGCTGGGGAGGACGGGAGCTCGTGGGAAGGGAGGAATGGGAAATGACTCCAGGCTATTTAAGCCTCCAAGGGGAGGAATGAACTGGGCTTCGACTTTAATTATGTCCGCTGCCCTCGGAGGCACATCAGGAGACAATAGACTGATACCATTAATAACGATTTTCCTGCCCTCGCCCACGATAAATAACTTTAAGAAGGTCTTCAGAATATCATTTAGGTTCTCCTCCTCCCTCCTCTAGCACCGACTTCCTTTTTCCTTGGCAGATGGCTGAGATCCCAGGACTCCCAGTGCCTTGACCTCCTGCAGATGTTGGGCTCCGGATGAAGGACTTCTGGGAAAAAGAAAAGAAAGAGCCTGAATGCGCCAGATCACGGCAAGCCATGGGGTGGCCCACTAACTGCTTTTTTATGATTGTCACTTACTGCTCTGATTTACCCGCACGTAAAGAATTGTGTCAGCAATTGTCGAGGGCCTCAAAGGGAGACCGATGCAAGGCAGGGCAAAGCATTATTGAGAGCCAGGTCAAATGGGCGATGAATGGACGATTATGGGCAGGGGCAAAGTGCCATCGTTAGGATGCCGTAACAAACTAGACGTTGATATATTGTCCTCTCTGAGATCCTCCAACAGTCCATTATGGCTCCCCTAATGAGATTGTCATGCATTTCTCTTTACGTAGCTATTAAAGTCTTGTCTACATCTGCTGAGGTTTCCAGGGGAGGTGGGTGAGAAGCCATAAGGGGGAAGGCGCTCTGTATCTTCGTCTCTTCTGCAATCCACCACGATATGCCAGAAAAGGCTCCGGTGTGGCCCAACAGCAGCAGACGAACCTTCCAAGAGAAGCAAAGGGTGGCAAGTGGCCTTGGTTTGGACGTGGGACAGGAGGGGTCAGCGGAAGCCTTCACAAAGGCCCCTGATCAAAGGGCCTTCTGGGAGTGGCCAACAAAGTGCCGCTTGTCCCACCGCTTCTTTCTCACCCCAGATGGCGAAATAACATGCTCTGTGATTCTCATTCACTCAAAATCCCTGGACGTCAATGTGTGGGTGGTGACCCAGCCGATTGCATTTAATGCTGCTCATCTCAGGCACAAATACTTCATTTTGTCTCTATAAGACCGGAGGAGGAAAGATTGCAGAGAAAAGGCCCTGATACCTCTATGACTCAAAGCCACAAGGGCTGTGGGTTTGGGACCATTCCAGGGCCCGTGAGCGTGTCGGGGTGAGGGGCGTCGCATCCACATAGATCTTGACCCCACTGCCATGCAAGGACTTTAAGGAAAACCCTGCCCCACCTCCAGCTCAACATAAACTTGTTTCACAAGAAGCCACGACAAGGCCCTGCCTGAGACTCTGCATGACTAAGCCACATGGTGCTCCTGAGTTCAGCTCTGAGACATGTGACATTTGCTGCTGACTCCTCAGAACAGATCTCGATGTTTACAATTGGCTCGGTTTAAAATAAAAAGCACTTGTTTTTATGATTTTTTCCCCAGAACAACAACCACCAAAGAACACATTTAAATGTAAGCAGAGTGACTTGGAACTGGTACTAAAACATCTCCGAAGGAGGCTTTGCAATGAATATATCAGATGTCTGGAAATAACTCGGCAAGAGGTATGCAAAGGAAGCCCCCTCTGCTCTAATGAGATGATCAGGCAGTGGGTGAATACATTTTGATACACAATGCTTTAGTGTCTGGTTTGTTTTGGAAAAACAGGAGCCCCTTTCCCCTTTTTCAGGCCAAATGCAACACAATAGAGCAAAGCCACATGAATCTATTATGTCTTATAGGGCTTTTAGCAGGAGTATGACTGTTTAACCAGGCAGTGACACGAGAAGAATTACTATTAGACACTCCAGCTGAAAGTAGAGATTTTATTGATTCCCCACACTGCCCTGCCTTTTTATCTTTGATTGAGTGGCTTTCATGAATCCAAAAAGGTAACACTCTTGCATTGAAAGCAGCAGCAGGCAGTCCAGCCCAGACTGAAACCATCTGTCAGTCTACAAGAAAGATGAGGGTACTTCCCCAAGTACCACTATCCGGGCCCCTCTCCCCACAGGACCATCCATTGCCTACCCCAGCCCGGGCCCCAGCCCCCTGTCGGACTGCTCCTCCAGGCCGCTAAATCTTGACAGAGGACTTCCTGAAGAGATAAGCAAAATACACCTTCGTATAATTAGGACACTAATTGCACCCTGAGACAGAGTAATTATGTCCCCCTTTTTAGGAAAGCCGTTAGTTCTGCACATTCTTACTCTCCAGGTTTTTGTGATCATTATTTTTTATTGTTTCTGAGGTCTCATTTGGAAAACGATTGGATTTGTCTCTCTGTTTACTAAATATCAGACATGATGTACAAACATCTTTCAATTAGGTGTTCTGTGAGGAGCCTGTTCTCCCCGTCTCTATTTTAAACGGGACTCATTTGCATTCATGGGCAAATTAGGATGCAGAAAAGCGTATAAGCAATGTGCAGGTTTACACTTCAGTGAATATTCATAAAGTACCGATTCTCCTCACGACCATTTCCCCGCAAATGGCCCTCCCACTATGTGCACTGTGTTTGTCATTCAGGGAACTTTTCATTTATTTTAAAGTGCCAGGTTTGGAGACAACACAAATATATTCGGGCAGGCCCTGTAAAAGCCAGAGCCGAAAGGAAATTGTGTTTGTGTTTTGTGCCACAACAGAGCACGCTGGGAATCCTTGCGTTTGACAATGCTGTCTCCCTGTGCAGGTATAAGAGAAATAATCCAGTGACAAATGGATCGGTCCGAGGCTGGAGGAGAGACGAACCCTTGTTCTGCAATACATGGTCTGTTCTCCAAGCTTCTGCCAGGCCCGGGTCCTCCGTGCATGGTACTCTAGGACCTGGGGTCTCTTTGCATGCTTCCTTGGGTCCTGTCTTCTCCAAGGTTATGTCTACCTTGGACATAATTATTCATCATCTGGATAATTCAGATGTTATAAATAAAACCCACTTCTGCCTTTATTGTGTTGCTCAGATAATACGTAAGATAATTGCATAATCCACCTCCAAATCAAATAAACCCCTCAGTGAAACGCAAGGAATCAATATGGAAGGAGAAAGTAGGCAAAATTAAACATAAAGGCTTTGTCTGAATCATCTGCACTCTGAGAATGAGGCACATTTTTGAACTAGAGCTATGCTTCCAATCCCTCAAGTGTCTGAACTTCATATGAGGAGTCAGTCAAGTGGACAGTGGGATTGGGGGCAGGGCCAGCCTGATGGAGAGGAAGCAGGGATGCCCCATATGGAGGTAGGGTCCTGAGTCCTGGAAACAAAGACCGTGGGGCCATTGAGCAGACCCTCCTCCTCCCACTTCCTCCCAGAAGGGGATTGCTGAGTAAACGCTTCCACAAACATGACCCTGGCTTTGCTGCTTATAGCTTTGACCCTGCTCGGAAGGAATTTAAAAATATAAGAGGAAAAGTGTAAAAATAAAAATCAGAACGAAAAGGAGCTACAGGACCCAAAAGCACAGGGGTGGTGAGATGCCACGGAGCCTCTGCCCACCTGCCTCTTGGCACCCTCAGCATTTGTAATTCCGATGACACAACCATGCACGGCATACGTGGCCTGAAGTCAATGACCCGGCTTCCTCTGTGGGGGAAATACAGATTTATACGTTTTGTTGACCCATACTGGCCAATCAGCCAACCAGATTTGATCTTGGCGGCAGATGTTTGTAGGCTGCTCATAGACTCCCAAATGCCCCACTACCAGACCCCCAAAGAGGAACTGCTTGTGCCAGTGGCTGTTTGCAATAGACCAAGGCCATCCTCCTTCAGATCATGGTGTTGCACCATGCAGACTGCCCAAACTGGCAACCCTAGGTGTGTGGAGTAGCTCTCTCCTCCCCTGGTACCACGCCTAAAGTTGCCAAACAAAGGAAGAAGGAAAAGGAGAGAAGAACCACAGACAGACACTGAAGCTTAAGCCAACAGAGAGAAACCCATACTCAAAATCCTCCAGACCCAAAACTGGCTGAGGACACACAAGTGAAGATAAGCTGAAATCAACCCTTAAAGATCTCAGATGCCATCAGGGCACAGGGATCATGAGACTCTTTTGGTAAAAAAAAAAAAAAAAAAAAAAAGGGGGGGGGCGCCCACCGACATTTTCTGCCAGGCATTTTTTTTGTTCCAAACCAATCAGGAGGAATGAAATGGAGGCTGCTTTGTGAACGGGGTGGGGGCGAGGGCAGGAAGAGAGATTTGTCCAATGTCAGAGAGATCTGCTTGCTCTGCACCCTCTCATGAGCTGTGGTCCTCAGCCCAGATGGTTTTTCCATGTCTCTTCCTCATTCTGACCTCAGCCCAGCCTGGAATTCACACTCAGCCATTTTGACACTGTGATTGCTTCCCGCCCCTCCTCACCAACCCCCCACCCCCCCCCACCCCTGCCTTGTCCTTTTGCAGCTCTCCTGCCAGTCCTAGAGCTGTGTCCTTTCCCTGCTCTGCTCCCCTGCTGCTGAACACGACAGGAAAAGCAAGTTCTTACCAGAGTCCATCAAAATTCAAGCAGGGGGCCTGTGTTTGTTATTCCTTCTGAAAATCCCTGAAGTGGCTGATCCAAATGCGTTGCCTCCTTTCTGTCCCCAAACCCCACTCCCAACACCCTTTCTCCTTGAATGTGGCCTTGCTTGCTGCTTTGCCAAGAGCCTATTCCATTTTTTTTTTTCTGTAGAAAAATCTTTCTTTTCCCTGTCCCTCTTTCTCCATGCCTTTCCCAGGGAGGAAGTGCCCTTTCTGGAAAAGGATGCCCTTTTTCCCATCTCCCCCAGTCCTCACTTGCTTGTATTTCCAATCTCCCAGTCTCTCCCAGGAACTCCCACTCACCTGCAATCAGGCCGGGCCACCTGCTTCTCTCTCAGGTCCTATTCATATATTTCTTCTTTTCCCTCCCTTCCAAGTGCACTGAAAGAGGTCCCCAACACCTCCACAGCTTGCCCACTCACTCCTCGCTTGCTCCCATCAACTTCCTCACATCTCAAGGCTCAGGAATGACCACCCCAACCCCACGGGGAAGACCTCTCCTCTCCCCACAGCCCCCTGACTTCCAGGCAACATTGACTCTGTTGACCTCTCTCCCCTCAAAGGCCCATGGTTTTTCTGCTCTTTCACCATCCTGAGTGTCCCACCACTTCTCTGACTATCCCACCTAGCTCTGACTAACCTAGGGAATGAGGTTCCTTTCCCTCACTCCCTAAATCTGAGAGCTCCCTAAGGCCGTGCGCTGGGTTCTCTTCTCCAGCCAGGCTCATTGCTTCACCTCTGACCTATGACCAGAGCCCCAGATTCATATTTCTAGCTGTCTTAAGGATCTTTCCACCTAGAGAGAAGGAGGAAGGAAAGAAGGAAAGAGGGGAGGAAGGGAGGGAGGGAAGGAAAGGAGAGAGGAAGGAAGGAAAGGAGGGAGGGAGGAAAGAAGTAAAAGAAAGGAGAGGAGAGGTGAGAAGGGAAGAGGAAAAGAGAGAATGCAAGGCAGGGGTGGGGAAGAGAAGAAGAAAAGGAGGGAGATGGAGATTGAGGGAGAGAGCAAGCAAGGGAAGGAGAGAGGGTGTATATCTGGTTTACATTGCCTCTCTCGCAAATTACCACATATTTATGGCTTAAACAATAGAGATTTATTACTTTAAAGTTCTGGAGATCCAAAGCCCAAAATGGGTCAGCAGGACTGCGTTGTTTTTGGAAGCTCTAAGGGAAAGAACTCGCTTCCTTGCCAAGCAGCTTCTAGAGGCTGCTGGCATGGCTTGGCTGATGGCCCCTTCCTCTATCTTCAAAGCCAGCATGCTGGATCTTTAAATCTGTCTCCAACTCTGACCCTCCGGCCTCCCTCTTACAAGGACCCTCATGATTACACTTAGGGTTCACCTTAATCACATCTGCCAAGTTTCTTTTGCCATATAAGGTAATATATTCACAGGTTCTGGGGATCAAGATATGGACATTAAGGGGTCCGAGGTGGGGGTATGTAATTATTATTCTGTCTACCACAGGCAAGGAAGGAGGAAAGGGAGGAGAGAGGAAAGGAAGAAGAAATTCTATCCAGACTCCAGTACTCCTCCTCCACAGCACTTGTCCTGATTTTTCAACAGACAGTTCTCTCTCCCAACTCTGAACCCCAGCTGTCCCTTTCGGCTGCTCTCTGGTGGCTCCAGGAGAAGCTAGCCTGTAAGTTCCTTGAGGCAGGAACTGTCCCTTTCTCCCCTGCTTCCTTTGCAGCCACTCACAGCATCTCCCTCGTGCAGAGCACGGGCCCAATAATATTTGTGGGACTGGATTGAATTGTTGAAGGCACAGCTTCCCTGCCTGGGCCTGCCCTTGTGGCCTCAGCTGACAGCCTGGAGATTAACTGCCTAATGAATAAAGTTGCTGAGCCTGGCCCAGCTGTGCCTTTCAGAGTGTGTTGGGGTTTGTTTTGCCAAGTGCAGATTATTGCCCCTGTCATTCGTTCTTCAAGAGCCCGAGCTGCCGGGCCGAGGCGGGCAGGGCCACCTGATCACAGCCGCAGCTGCGGAGACAGCCAGCGAGACGGGCCTTCGGCTCACCTGCCTTTGAGTGACGCGAAACATGATGTGGGCCTCCAGAGCTGCCAACCGTGGGGCCGTGGAGGCCCGAGGGGGGCTGTCACCATTCACCTGATGGTTCCAGACAGCCTCTCCCCTCCCTGCAACTCCCACCACCCATGCTTGGCCCCGGAACTGGTAGCGCTTTAACAAAGATGCGGCTATGTATGCACGAAGGTTGTCTGCGGTTTTTAGGGTTTCTTAAGGAGTCAAGAATATACATAATTTCAGGATCATTAGATCAAATGTGACTGTGAACCTTCAGACAGGGAGTCTCACCCCAGCACTGAGGCCACAGATGTCTGGTTTGAGACGCCCTGGAATGCAGCCCGTGATGAATGTCCGGGAGGAACCCCAAGGCTGGCCCCCAGGCAGCTGGCCAAGGGAGGTTTCCATCTTTGGATGCAGGTCTAAGGAGAGCCCTGTGGGCATCCAGGACCCCCTAACAATGAAGCCCAATGCAGCCCCCGTGGCAGAGGACACAGTTCCCAGAACATCACAACCCAGGAACAGGGGCACCCTGCCGCCAACCTGTGACAATTCTTGTCCACACCTCCTCCTTCTGGAAGCCACTCAACTCCTCCCCACGGAGGGTGGGATCCTGTCACCTGGGGCTCCCTGCTTCACCCTCCCTTTCTCTCCCTCTCTGAATTGTCACCCCCTCCAAGGACACATTCCTCGGACATTGGTGAGAAACTCAAAGTGAAATGAAGACAGAGTAGAAAGAGAAACCTGATCTGAGAGCAATGGATGTCGTAAAGCTCTTTCAAAAGCATAAAAAACAGAAGCAAAAAACAAAACCAAACAAAACCCTCTTTCGTTTGTGAATTATCCACTCCTTTATTCGGCAAGTAGGCACCAAGTGTCTACCATGAGCCAGAAACTGTTCTGGGTGCTGGGAAACAGCAGTGTACCAAACAGACAGCAATCCCTGCCCCCGTGGAGTGAGAGACAGAAATAAACGCGATAAATAAGTAAAATGGGTAGCACGCCCAACGGCATAAGTGCTGAAGAAAAACAGGCAACACAGAAGTGGAGTGGGACGTGTGGATGAGGCTGCCACTCCGGCTGGATGCGGTCAGGTGCACGGCAGGCCACGAAGCCAAACTCTGAGAATGCTTGCAGAGCCAGTGAGCATCCGTTTCACTTCCCAGATCCCTGAGTCCCCTGGTCTCAAGGTTTTGCCTTTCCTCCCAGTTTTATGCCTGCTCCGCTGCATTCCTGCTGCCTGGGAGTTTGCTTATCTCGACTGCAGTAACTGGAACTACAAACAGCCTGCACTATTTGTAGAAAAATCCTCCCACTTGGTCTGGGGATGATTCCCAAATGCAGGGAAGCCAGGTAGCAGCTGGCACCCTCCCCTTGAATAACCCATTGCAAGCCCGAAGCAAGACAGAGTTCAGTGCGTGGAGACACTCATCAGAACACTAAAAAACTAGCAGACATCGAATAATATCCAGTGAAGGGAGCAGGGGCACTTCAGTAAACTAGGCATCCACTCAAAGAACTATGAAATCACCATTCTACATTATAACAGAGTTTCTCTACCTCAGCACTATTGACATTTGGAGCCAGAAAATTCTTTGTAGTAGGGGCTGTCCTGTGTACTGTAGGATGGCTAGCAGCATCCTTGACCTCATACCCACTAGATGCTGGTAGTCCTGTCCTCTAGTTATGACAGCCAGAAATATCTCCAGATATGGCCAAATATCACCTCCCAGTTGAGAAACATTGCATTATCAATATGAAAGCTATGTCAAAATATGGGGGAAATGAATAAGAAACTAGAACAGTGTGACAATTTCTTCCTCATGCATGAATTTATTCCTACCATCTTACAAAGGTATACAACTAAATCACATTTTGTTGTGCATACAATGATTTGCCTTTTTTAAAAAAATCAGAAAAAAAAACAACAGTGTTGCAAAAAATCGGAGCACATTGTCCTATAGTAGACACACACACACACACACACACACACACACACAGACCTCCAAACTGTACCTTCCCTATGATTATTATGACATAAAAACATGAAAATAGTTTGATTTGCTGGGGTAGCAGGATTGTGGGTAAATTTTTTTTCTGCTGCAATGTTTCAGTGTGGTTATGAAATTATATAGGAAAGTAATTACATTTTTAAAATCTCTCTCTGCAGAAAAGCTCTCTGATGGCAACAGTGATGGAGAGCTGTGAGTTTGGTGGGCATCTATAGGATTTTGCTAATGATGGTAGAATTCAGAGCAGAAAAGTCTGCCCTTGCAGCTGCAGGGTAGCTCACTCCTTCAAAAGAACAATTTGCCAGGCCGTGGGAGGTGCAGAATTTAGCCTGGAGAATGAAGGAAATGATACCACTATCACTGACATAAAAAAAGACAAAACTCCAACCCTCCAGGTGTGAATCTAAAGGTGACTCTTCTGAAGACAGAGCTTATGGGAACATTGGGACTCTGTTAGGAAATTACACCTCTCTCTGGACTTTCCGGGCAGATTTCATGCAGGATGCACACTGCAGCTCCCACTTTATAACTGATGCAAATGTTCACAAGTCACCTCTTCTTTATACATGGCACCTCTTCTTTATACATGGCTCTGGGCTGGAACAGTCAAAAGTCTTTCCTAATGACTGGGGGTAACAAAGTGGAAAAGCACAAACCAAACTGAAAATCTAGGTCATCTCTCTTGCAAAATACCACCTACTCCTTTTCAGTTAACAGAGCACCAAAACACTCGCCTCCTTCCTGTCTCTCCCTCACCTTAGCATAACAGCCACCATCTTCAATATCCACCATGCAGGGCATTATCCTAGACATGGTCATTCTTCAGAGTCTGGACAAAACAGAGGGTTGCTTTCTCTCCATCTTCATGGTTTGGTTCCTGACTAAGAATCTCTTTGCAAATTAGGAGATGTCAAGAATGATTTCATAAGACCATGTCTACCCAGAAGAGGACCAACTTAATTTTGTGGGACCCAACAGACTAGCCATGTCAGACTACCACTTGATATAACCTCACCATTCATTTGAGAGATGCTCACATGCAGTAACAGAGTGTGGCTGCTATGTAATAACCTGGAAAGTAACTTCGCATTATTCCTATGTGCGTGGCCCATCAATTTCTGTCACTTTCTCTGCTACCTTATAGAACTTCATAACTTTTATCCAACATAGTACCTGGCAGAGGTAGCCTCCTATGGATTGGCACTGAATTGGTGCAAGGAGGCAGGACAAAGCAGGATAGTGCAAGACAAGAGTTCAGTGTACCTATTATGGAGACAGATAGATGGCTTGGGTTCAAATCCCATCATTTGTCCATCTGTCAGCTAACTTGGAAAAAAGATATTTTCACGTTTTTGTACATCTGCTTCTTGACCTATAATTTGCAGATTGGAATGATGATGATTGTGGTGGTGATGATGGTGATGATGATGATGGTGGTGGTAGTGGTCGTGATGGTGATGATGATGGTGGGGATAGTAATGGCGATGATGTTGATGGTGATAATGACAATAATATAGTTATAAAGAATAGTTCAAATAAACCATGCAAAGCCCCTGGCTTATAGTATGCCCTCAAATGCCATCATCATTGTACAACTGCAACTTCAGAGCCAGTCCTTGCCACTGATTTACCATGCGATCTCATTATAGTCACCTGCCTTCTTTGCACCTAGCTTCCTGGCTGAGAAGTGAAGTTACCATCCTGATGGCCTTCAGTTGTCACGAAGAGAACTTTATCATAATTGTGTTTAGACTCTCTACATTGGGTTCATAAATTATACCAAAGTAATTGTTACTCCAAGGACCCCTGTTCGAAAGCCAACAGTCTGGGTCAGGAGCAGTGCTCTAGTTAGACACACAAAGTTCAGAGCTTAGCAGGAGAAAAAATGCAGAAAGGGACATAAACAATACGTTGCTTTGTGTTCTAAGTAAAAGGATCCTTCTGCTATAACAGAGTCAGAACAACCTCCGTACTCAATAGAGGGTCAGTATGTTTAATTGCCAAGTTTGATCACGTCCACACCCACCCATGGTGTCTCCATAACTTCACGCAACATGTACCACTCTGTGGCCAGTGGGTCTTTGTGCTTCCCTTCTTCCAGAGAGAGACAAGTTCTGGGTCAGGCACCAAACCCACATAGTTACAAAGATAGAAATCACACTAGAATTACTCTAGTTGTGGGTGAGCATCCAGAATTTCTGCTTCAGATTCTTCCATGGCTTTGGTCTTATAAACACAGGCTAAGCGGTTTTAACCTAAGCTTACTCTTGGATGCACACACAAATCTAAGATGTGCCATTTTTGTTCCCTGATTCTCAGTTTCCTTTATTGCTTTGGATGCGCGAAATCCTCCCTGCATCATGTCACATGACCCTGTGAGTGACAGTCAGGTCATGCAACACCTGTTGAACTTTAGGATGTGGAAAGAGGAGCCACAGAACAGGTAAAGGCCACACTCCAGCAGCCCACTTCCCCTCTACTTAGAATGAAGGACATAAGAATCTGCTTTGGCTTTCCCCAGCAAACAGAAGCCCTGGATAACATTTAAGGCCAAGAGACAAGCCCCTCCTGCTAGAGGCTCTATAATCCCAGTAAGTCCACTGAGAGTTCACAGAGAATTTCCCAGTCCATCATTCTATTTGCTCCTCACAACTTTGGACAGGCCGTCTCCTCCATCAAAATATCTCTGTGGATCACCCACCTGTCATCCTTGACCTTATGCTCACCTCTGCCACCATCTCCATGATTCCACGTACATTTTGACATCTGCCTTCACCTTCATCTGAAGGTAAAACCACCTCACCTTTAAAACCACTGATTCCAGCATCCTACAATTGTCATCCAAGATAACAATTTCCTCTCCATCCAACCCACTATTCATTGACTCCTTCCACAGTCCTTTTTCAACCTCATTATGACCTCCAGTTCATTGAGCCCTATGAGTGCCTTCCTTTCTTCACTTCCTTCCTAATCCACCTAGGAATATGCCCCATCATGTCTCTACCAGACTCCTTAATTCCCTTGACACCCTCTCTTTTTATGATTCCCAATTTGCAAAAGCCCCAGGGTTTCTAAATGAAGCATTATGAGCCACATTTTAGAAAACAGCTCTCTGCCATGTAGAGCTTCTGTAGCAGTTAGCATCCTAGCACCTGGGTACTGTCTCAACAGTGTCCCTAATCATTGTAACAACCAAAAGTCCCCCACAACTCCCAAACACGCCCTGCCTCCAGTCTAGGTCCCTGGAAGATGGCAACCCTACTTCACCCCAATTCCCTGGGACACTGTGACATAGGCAGAGATGGTTCTATGGGCAGAGAGATATACCAGTCAGGATTCCACCAGAGAAACAGAAGTAGTAGTAAATATATATATATTAAGAGATTTATTGCAAGAAATTAGTTTATGTGATTGTAGGGCTGGCTAGGAAAGTTTGAAGTCCATAATGCAAGCTATCAGGAAGGATAGGCTGGAACTCTCAGGCAGGAGCTGATGCTCCTGTCCATAGGCAGAATTTTTTCTTCAGAGAAACCTAAATTCTGTCCCTTAAGGTCTTTCAAATGATTGAATCAGGCCCACCCTGATTATCAAGAATAATCTTCTCTAGTTAAGGTAAACTGATCATACACTTTATTCACATCTACAAAATACCTTCATAACAACACCTACATTAGTGTTTGATTAAATAACTGAGGACTCTAGACTAGCCAACTGGACACATAAAATTGACCATCACAGGAGACCGTATAATTTGACATCCAAACTGGGATACTCTTGAGAGTGAAAGGAAAAGCTATTCATGATTATGTCAGGATAAGCATAAACTGAGACAGTCACAAGCAAATTGGAACATATGGTCATCATATCTATGGGATGGCTAAATATGCCTTACAAAGTCCCCTTGTGTCTTAACAAGGCTCAGGACACAACCAAATATTTTCCTACATGGGAGAAAATGTTGAAGCCATTATATATGAGCTAGCAGACCTGGAAGGATCTCAATTCAAAGGGAATTTCAGCAGAAAGCAGAAGACCAAAGACCCGAGGAGATTACAGATACCCCTCGGACGGTACCAACTCCTGTCTGGTGTCTCCCCAATTCATGTACCTAAACAGCTCTCAAGAAAGTCAGCAATGATCTCTACATAACTAGGAGGGAGAAGTATATGGCACTGGTTGAGGAGATGGGATCTGGTGTCATAGTCCCTCATTCAAATTACTTACCGTATGAATTTAGACAAGTTATATAAGCTCTCTGTGCTCAGTTTCCTTATCTGGAAAACAGGGATGGGTTACACATAAAGGTTTTAGAGTAATTCTAACTATCACCACCATTACATCTAAAAGATACATTTCGTCCTCATCCTATATCACCTGTCAGCAGCATTTGACCCTGTAACCACACCCTTCTGTTTTGAAACACTGTCATTTCCTGGATTCTATGAAACAACGTTGTCCTGTCTTTCTTCCTGACTCTGGTCACACCTCAAGCCACACTTTCTTCTCAAGCAATCACATCTGCACCTGTGAATTCATTAGCCATCTCTTAACTCTTAAACCCATGTCTCCAGGTGAGATCTCTCTTCCAAGCTTCAGATTCACACTCCCACATGCCTCCTCAACACTGCCTCTTAGATGCCTCCAAAGTTCTTAAATTCAACATGTCTAAAGCTGAACTTATGATCTTCTTCCCCCAAAACACTGGGGAGCCTTAAGTATATGACTTTGGCTCAGGTCATGATCTCGTGGTTCATGAGTTTGAGCCCCATGTTGGGCTCTGTACTGACAGCTCAGAACCTGGAGCCTGCTTCAGATTCTGTTTCTCTCTCTCTGCCCCTCCTCCACTCCTGTCCTCTCTCTCTCAAAAATCAATGAACATAGGGGCGCCTGGGTGGCTCAGTTGGTTAAGTGTCCAACTTCAGCTCAGGTCATGATCTCATAGCTCATGAGTTCGAGCCCCACATCGGGCCCTGTGCTGACAGCTCAGAGCCTGGGGCCTGCCTCAGATTCTGTGTCTCCCTCTCTCTCTGCCCCTCCCCCACTTGTGCTCTGTCTCTCTCTCTCAAAAATAAATAAATATTAGGGGCGCCTGGGTGGCGCAGTCGGCTAAGCGTCCGACTTCAGCCAGGTCACGATCTTGCGGTCCGTGAGTTCGAGCCCCGCGTCGGGCTCTGGGCTAATGGCTCAGAGCCTGGATCCTGTTTCCGATTCTGTGTCTCCCTCTCTCTCTGCCCCTCCCCCGTTCATGCTCTGTCTCTCTCTGTCCCAAAAATAAATAAACGTTGAAAAAAAAATTTTTTTTAAATAATAAATAAATGTTAATAAATAAATAAATAAATACATATATATACATATATATATATATATACATATACACATACATTAAAAAACATTTTTTTAACAGCAGCAACAACAAAGAAACTGGACTCTCCTCCTTAGTTCTCCCATGCCCCCATCATCCATCCCATGCTACCAATCAGAAACCATGGAAGTGGTGCTCTCCATCACCTCCTCTACCCAACCGACCTCCCAGTTCAGCCAGTTTCACCTCCTAAATGACACATGAGAGATCAAAAGTGTACCTAGTCCTCAGCCTCCTCGCTACCAACAATCCAAAATTCTCCCATGTCCTGCCTTTACTATTGTTGTGCTGCGACTGTTCTCTCCACATCCCCTCTGACTCCCCTCCAATTCATACTCATTTGTAGGCCTGACCTATACACACATGCACACAACATACACATACACACACTCGTACACACATAGACATACAACACACACACACACACACACACAGAGTTTTAAAATCTTTTGTCATCTCCCATTTCTATTGGGATAAGCATCAAAATCCTTGCTATGGCCCACAAATCTCTGCCCAGTCTGGGTCCTGCCTGCTTTTCTAGCTTCCCTTCATACCACTCTCCTGTTACTCTTAGCTCTAATAACTGTAGCATTTGGTTCCATCCTGTGACTGAAACGCACTATATACCTCCCATCCCAGGGTCTTTGCACATGCTGTTTCTTCTGTCAGGAACACACTAATCCCACTCTTAACTGGGATGTATTTCTAATGCAAGCTCAAATTTCTTTTCCTCTTCCCTAAACCATTTTCCAACTCCACCCTTCCATCTAGATCATTTCCCTCATTATAATCTCTCATAGAGCCATGGTCTTGATCCTTAGGGCATGCAATCAGTTTGGAATCACATATTCATTAATGTGAGGATTTGTCATGAATAGACATTTTCCAGAGAAGACATACAAATGGTCAACAAACACATGAAACAATGCTCAACATCACTTATTATCAGGGAAATGCAAGTCAAAACTATAATGATATATCACCTGACACCTGTCAGAATGGTTAAAATCAACAACACAAGAAACAATGGGTGTTGGCAGGAATGTGGAAAAAAAGGAATACTCCTGCACTGCTGGTGGGTTTGGTGGGAATGCAAACTGGTGTAACCACTGTGGAAAACAGTAGGGAGGTTCCTCAAAAAATTAAAAATAGAACTACCCTATGATCTGGCAATAGCACTCCTAAGTATTTACCCAAAGAACACTGGAACACTAATTCAAAGGGATACATGCACCCCAATGTTTATAGCAGCATTATCTATAATAGTCAAATTATGGAAACAGCCCAAGTGTCCATCAACTGTTGAATGGCTAAGGAAGGTGTGGTATTTTTATATAATGGAATATTACTCAGCCATACAAAGAATGAAAGCTTGCCATTTGGAACAACATGGATGGAGCTAGAGAGTGTTAAGCTAAGTGAAATAAGTCAGTCAGAGAAAGACATATACCATGTGATTTCATTCACATGTGGAATTTAAGGAACAAAACAAATGAGCAAAGGAGAAAAAAAGAGAGAAAGAGAGGCAAACCAAGAAACAGACTCTTAACTATAGAGAACATACCAATGATTACCAGAAGAGAGGCAGGGAGGAGGGGTTAAATAGGTGATGAGGACTAAGGAGTGCACTTGTGATGAGCACCGGGAAATGTCCGGAAGTGTTGGATCACCATATTGTACTCCCAAAGCTAATATTATACTCCATGGTAACTAAGTGGAATTTAAATAAAAACTTTAACTGGAATTTAAATAAAAACTTTTTAAAATGTGATGACTTGTCTACCTCACTGGACTATAAGCTCTTTGAGGGCAGGGAACACGCCTCACTTTGCATTCCTAGCAGCTAGCTCAGTGCCTGCCATATCACAGGTAAATAAATGGATGAATAAAAATGAATGGATGAATGAACAATCCTGAGAAGCAGGTCCCAACCACTGCCATTTTAGACTCAGAAGCCTGAGCTGGATGTGGGGGAGAAGTGACTTAATAGTGACCACACATTAGTGAGTAGCAAAGCCGAGACTTGAATCCTGTTCTTCTGATGCCAAATCATATAAAATCTGTCACTACACAGAGTATTACTTTTTCTGAGAGGTTGGTGGTATATGACTAATAATGGAGAGAGAAACTTGAAAGAGCTTTTTCTCTCTGAGAATAAAATTTCTAGACTTGGGCGCTGAATTTGTATAAGTACACTCAACATAAAAGAAATCCCTTCTAACAGGCTATAATAAAGGCTCAAAAGGATTCTTTCACTCAACAGTAATGTCTCCTTCCCTAACTTAAAAATAGTCCTTCTCCTTGGCAGGTCAGAGTTTGCTTCTCTGTAGTCCCTCAAAGCTTATCTGAGAGCAGAGCTCCTCCATTGACTTCAAAAGGAACCTTGAGCTTCCATTAGCCACAGGAAGCAGGACTGCCATGAGAAATGGGTGCTTGGTCCTGGAACGAGCACAGACTACCAGAAGAGCTGTATGGGTGGTACAGATGTTAAGCTGCCTTGGGTAGCTTAACACTACCTGGGCCTTTTCAGAGTAGAGAATGACATCAGAATTCCCCGGCTACTGTCTCCTAAAAATGGGCAGGGGTGGGACTTATTTATAGAAACAGCAGATCATCTGGTGGTATAGATAGTTATAAATGTTCCACACATTTGTAGAACAAGGGCAAGGAAGTCAGGAGACCATCATTCCGGTCATGGCTCTACCACTAACCCTCCAAGTGGCTTTAGACAATCCTGTTATACTCTTAGTATGTTAGCATTCTCTTTGGTAAAACAAGGGAATTGGGATGAATGGCCTCTAAGACTCCTATTATTATAAGACCCAATGTCTGCCCTCAGGTAGTGGGTTAGAAATATCATTTCCTTGGGCTTCAAAAGAAGTGTCGATACCAAAATGAATTGCTGAATTATTAAGAACTGAATTATTTCTATTGCTGCTGGATGAGTTGGAAATTTCTAAAAAGATCACAGATCTTGATTTTTTCCATTCACGGAAAATGGGGAAATATGAAATATATACATCAAACCCCATTTAGATATCTCTTCCAACTTTCTTCCCAGAAAAAGAACGTGGAAGAACAAAGATATGGAAAACATGAAGAATCACCTTCCACGTGGGCAGACAGCACAAGGAACATGGACACTGATACTGACCAGCCAGTCCTGGACCAGGAAACAATTTGCCTGTCGATAATAAGCCTCGAAGCTTTGCATCCCGTTTGCCATTTCTGTAAGATGCTCTGCTAGATGGCAAGCTACTTGACTTTAAGATCATGTCTTGCTCCACTTTGCATCCCTGAAAGAGGACTGCCTTACAAATGAAGTTCAGGCTCAGAATATTGATCACACTGTCACCAAGTAATATTTCTGAACACAAACCTCAACATGGCCCCTTATGTCTTTCAGTACCCACATAGCTCTACCCATTTTACAATTTCCTTAATGAAGAGAATCACTTGGGAAACTTGTTATTCCCCCCCAAAATTACCAGACCATGTGAGTGAGAATCTCCAGAGAAAAGGTCTGGAGATCTGTTTTTGCTTCTTGTTTCCTTACTTGCTTTCTTAATAAATCCCCCATTCTCCAACATGGCTCATTCACTATCAGGAAAAACTGATACTGCTTCCCCAGGGAAATAGGGGTAAGGAGGCTGATTGTAATGTCATCTTTAATAGCATAAAGCTGGAAACAACCAGTATCTCCATCCATAGGAAAACAGATAAATAAAATGTATCATTCATAAAATGGAATTCTATGCAACAGTTAAAATGAATGAACTTGATCCATCAACATGGATAGAGCTCAAAAACAAAGTCAAGGGGATAAAAAAGCAAGATGGCAGAATGACGTGTTAGAGTGTGATACATCTGTGTGTAGAATATGCTTTAAACGATGTGAAAGGATAAATACCAGATGAATGGTCATTGCCTTGGGAAAGGAGTGGAAACAGAGCAATTAGGAAAAAGGTGTCAGTTAAAGGAGCTTTTAACATATCTGTAGTATTTTATTTCTTTTTTAAAAGACTAGAAAGAAACATGGTTAAATGCTAACAGTTTTAAATTCTGGGCGGTAGGCATATGGATATGGGTGTCTCTGAATGTATTCTTTATACCCTTTTTTTAATTCTCAAAATTACAAAGTATGAACTCTTTTTTTTAAGTTTATTTATTTTATTTTGGGAGAGAGAAAACAGGAGAGGCAGAGAGAGGGAAAGAGAGAGAATCCCAAGCAGGCTCCATACTGAGCAGTGCAGAGCCTGACACCGGGCTCAAACTCACAAACAGTGAGATCATGACCTAAGCTAAAACCAAGAGTCAGATGATTAACCAACGGAGCCACCCAGGCGTCCCACAAAGGATAAACTCTTTAACATGAAATAGAAACTGTGACCTGACACTTGCCCTGAATCATCCCCTGCCCTTTTCCTGTGCATCCCAGTCAAACCAAAACACTTCCTCTTGCCCTACACAGTAGTGTGGCCAGCTCTCAGGAGTCTGCACGTGAGGTGCCCTTTGTCTGTCCTGCCTCCCAAGAGCCCCAACTGCAAGTTTCTTCTTCATGCTTCAGTGCTCAGTTCTACTACCACCAACCCAAGGTCATGCTCTCCATCCTGCTCCAACAGAGGCAGGTGATGCCTTTTATACTCTGGCACAGATCTTATTTGAAGGTCCAGCATCCAGCCCAGTACACGGCATACAGTCTGCACCACATTAAATCCTTTGGATGAATCAAGGAATGAAATGGAACATTCAGCCAGTTTCCTATAAGCACGACTCATCCATGTGGATACACATTAAATGCCAATTAAAAGAAACAAAGCTATTTTGGGGACACGAACACCACTCCTCCTTAGCTCTTTGTGCAACAGATAAGAAAAAAGGAAGAGGTAGCTGAGGTAGCCATCTTCAAACATATGGAAGGCTTCAAATGGAAAATTGAGAATAACGGCTCCATTTCCACCAAGCATTGAGATATTCAGCCTAAATTATAGCTGGAAAGATACGAGTTAGATATCGAAAAGAACTTAACAAGAACAGCATACTATAGTGGGAAAGAACATGGTTTTGGAGTCAGAAAGACCTGGAAATAAGTCCCAACTCTTCTGCTCAATGGCTGTTTAACTTTGGACACATTATTTCGTCTCCCAGACACTCGGTGTCTTCATTTCCGGGATGGACATAATAATACCCACCTTACCTAGATACCACCTTCCAGTAGTGAGCATTCAAAGGCATAACATGTAAAGCCCTTGGCACATAGTAGTTAATTCCCCTGAATCATCATAGAACTAAAATAGGAAATCCCCCCTCCTGCAATTTTTAAGGCTCAATCATGCAACAGTTGTTTAGTAGAAATCCTAGCTTTGAAGCGGGAGGATGGATTCTGGGAACGCCACAGGGCCATCCAGTTGACTGTGCCATAGAGCCCCAAGGTCTACCCAGGGGAAAGGGTAAACTTTAAACTCCCTTAAACTCCCTTTTGGGGAGTTAGACTATCCAGAACAATGAGGACTCAAGGCCCCTGGTTTTTGAGGGCCAGTATTCTGCAATGGTGTTTTTCTTTTATCTCTCTAAAAAGACATGTCACTTATGGTCCTGATAACAGCCTAGGCTAAACTGTTTAGCATTTTCATTCTAAAAGGTGATACTTAAATTGTCTTTTTAAACCTTCATTGTAAAAGGTGATAGTTAAACTGTCTTCTTTCAGCCCTAACATCAACACCTCCCCAGCTCCCGCCCTGATAATAGGCTCTGGGATTGTGCTAGAATTGCTTTTCTCCTCTCCTTTTCTCCCAGTTGGGGACAGAAAGGAAGACCTGCTCAAGACTCTGAGATTATTTTCTGTTCCAGTTCGTTCATGCTCAGCCCCTAGAAGAGATTCTGACCTGATTCTAACAGCGTCCTTTTATAATGAGATCAGGCTTTACTGCGGCCTACTCTAAGTGGAGAATGTGTTTTCTTGGAAAACGAGATTACAATTCACCCCTAATTTGAAAAATACATGATCCAAGGTCAATAGATCTAGCAGAGCTGAGCAGAAAGGCTGGATTCAAATCCCACAGTGTCACCCCCCACCCACACCCCATCTCCCCCTTGCCCCCCTCTACTCTGCCCTTCCCCCTGTCCCATCTCCCCTCACCTGTCCCTAGCGGAATGGCAAAGAGGTGCCTTTTCCAGAACTCCCAACAATACGCTCCATAATAAGACAATCCTTCCCCCATGGAATCCTGGCATTCTTTACACTTGGCTTCTCAAGGAGCGACAGAGAAGGCACTTATTTCCTTCATAGGATGTGACAGGGTTTGATACATAATGAACAAAATGTCATAATAGCTTGATAAAGGCACTTTGTAAAACACATGGAACAAGTAATTAAAAAAAACTCTAAATGAAGATTCAATTCCAAAGGGAAGAATGCCTTTGGGTTTTTTTGACAAAGCAAAATATTCCAAAATTCAATTGTTTAATAGGGCTTTCCCCGGCAGCACTGGCACATATTAATTCTCATTTCAAGGCAGCATGTTTATTTTAGTTCCAACCTACTTTCAATGGTAGGTAATTAGGGAAACTAAAAGTGCATATCTTATTGCTTAATTTAGAGTCTACCACTGTGTTTCTAGGCCTTTCTTGGGATGTGTTTTAATGATTCAGAACGATGAAAGATTTTTATTCAACTTTAACTGCTTGAGAAAGGCGGTGAATAAAACTCAGGTTATACATTCTGATCTTGAAAAGAAACCTCGCACCATTATTTTAAACCCCAGCTTTTGCCCATGCAAGCTAAGCTCTTGTGAGGTACATTCTGCCAGGAGTTCTCAGAGCTCCTGACATCATTGCTCCGGGCGTTTCTCTGAAGCCCAGACACTTGCCACATGATTCCTAGCAGTGTCACCAGTAAAAATTGTCTTAGGTGGCCACCATGAAAGCCACAAGTATCTGTGGAGTTTCTTTCTATCTAAACAGAGGTAAGAAGCCACATCATCAGGAAGAAGAACAATTATATAGCATCACAAACCCCCCATGCCAGCAGACGCTCGAGTAGTACCACCCCAGCGAAATGCAACGTAAGCCCTGATGTGATGTAATTTCATGTCCTCTAGTAGCCACATTTTAGTAAAGTATACAATACAGTATTGTGAGGCTATGTCATTTATCATCGAAAGTTTGTACCCTTTGACCAACATCTCCTCATTTTCCCCACCCTCCAGCCCCCGGCAACCACCATTGCACTGTATCTGTAAGTTCAGCTTTTTTGCCTAATTATTTTAAATGCTTATTTATTTTTGAGAGAGAGAGAGAGAGAGAGAGAGAGAGAAGGAGGGGCAGAGAGACAGGGAGACACAGAATCCGAAGCAGCCTCCAGGCTCTGAGCTGTCAGCACAGAGCCCAATGTAGGGCTCGAACTCATGAACGATGAGATCGTGACCTGAGTCTAAGTCGAACGCTTAACTGACTGACCCACCCAGGCACCCCAGGCTTTTTTTTTTTTTTAGATTCCACATATAAGTGATACCACACAGCACTTGCCTTTCTCTGTCTGGCTTATTTTACTTAGCATAATGCCCTCCAGGTTCATCCACGTTGTCACAAAGGGCAACATTTCTTTCTTATTTATGGCTGAAAAATATTCAATTTTTTGTATATACCACATCTGCTTTGTCTATTCACCTGTCCACAAACACTTAGGTTGTTTCTATATCTTGGCTATTGTGAATAATACTATAAGGAACATAGTGGGGCAGATATCTCTTCAAGATACTGATTTCGGGGGCTCCTGGGTGGTTCAGTTCTTGAGCGCCCAGCTTTGATTTCAGTCTCATGATTCATGAGATCGATCCCCGAGTCAGGCTCTGCACTGACAGTGCGGAGCCTGCTTGGGATTCTCTTTCCCTCTCTCTCTGCCCCTCCCCCGATATGCACAGACTCTCTCCCACTCTGTCTCCCAAAATAAATAAACATTAAAAAAAAAAAAGATACTGATTTTGTTTCCTTCAGATATATACCCTTAACTAAAATTAAAAACTCAGTTCCTGGGGCACCTGGGTGGCTCAAGTCGGTTAAGCCTCTGACTTCAGCTCAGGTCATAATCTCAGGGTTCGTGAGTTCAAGCCCTGCATCAGGCTCTGTGCTGAAAGCTCAGAGCCTGGATCCTGCTTCAGGTTCTGTGTCTCCTTTTCTCTCTGACCCTCCCCTGCTTGCACTCTGCCATTTGCTATCTCTCAAAAATTAGTAAATATTTAAAAATATTTTTTAAAAAATTCAGTTCTTCGGTTGCACTAGCCACATTTCTGGGACTCAGTGGACACGTTTCTAGGACTCAGTGGCCACATGTGGCTAGGCTACAACGGATGGTGCAACCCTAGAGATCTTATAATCCCCAGGGCCACACGGTGCAGGAATCTTGACCAAGGTGCCACTTGATCCTGAACCTCACCAAGGATGAGACCACTACACCACCGCCACAAAGTGGCTGAGCCGATCATCAGCTCAGGTGGTTAGAAAGCCCCTCCTTGTGTTGAGCTGAAAACTGCTGCCCTGTCATTTCCATCTCCAGATCCTAGCTCTGCTTCCTAGAAAGTCTGTTCCCTCCCGAGGGGGTGATGGGAGAAGCCCACACAGCCTTCAGAGGCCAGACAGTCCCAGCTGGGGTCTCCTGAGTTCTCCCTACAGACCACGTCTGTCTGCCAGAGGGCACCACATCCATTTAAGAGGAGTCAGGCTCTTCCAGAAAGCCTTCTTTCCCACCCCTGTCCCCTTGATCAGGACGAAGGGGAGGGTGAAAGAGCAGTTAATAACGGCTTTTCCCTGAGGCAAAGCGGCTCTGCTCTTTCTCGGCTCAAGCCATAAAATGCAGCAGCAGAGCAGTGACCCTAAATGCTGCAGGAAAAGAGCCCACATAAAACTGAGCACTTGGTACCTGGCACTAGGAGATTTTTCAGAGAAAGCACTTTTGGAGGAAAGATGAGCAGAGTAGAGTAAAGCAGTTAAACTTTAATACATATATAAACATTAGTTTTGCATAAATGGGGTCGTACAATCAATGCTGTTATCGTGAACACCGTACCACACCCTGTATCGGTATCAGCATCGCCCCATTGTCACACCCGTCCCCTTCACACATTTTAAGAACACGGCATGTGTCCTAGACTTACCTTCCCACTTACGTAATCCAGTACAGTCCTACATACACACAGACAGACTTTGAGTGTCTTCTCATAGTGTGCTCTACAAAACGGAGACTTCTAATACACACTCTCCGGCACCTTGCTGTGCTCGCCGAACTCCCTTTCAGCTGTGCGGGAAAACCAGCCTTCCCGGTGTCTCACGCTGAGCCCACTTCTGACCCCCGCTCGGTGGGCTGGCTGGTGTGCGCCTCCCAGCCACACTCACACACGCATGCACGTGTGCGGGTGCACACACAACACACACGCTCTGGGGCTCTGCTCAGTCCCAGCAATCTGGGGACTGGCCCACCCGACAAAGCAGAGTTGAGACCACAAGGATGCCCCAGGCCTCGAAGTGGCTGGAGGGGATTCGGCAGGCGTCAGCCTGGCTGCCTGGGCAAACTGGGGAGAAGAAGAGTCCTCCTTCCTGCATCCAGGCGCTGGATGGACACCTTCACCTTCAGGGCCCTCGCCATCCGTGTTCTGTGTCGCCAACACGCACACGCCTTGTTTCCACCCTCGAGCTTGGGAAGCATCCAGGAAATTGAAAGACACACCAAAAATTGGAAACGTGATAGGTTTGCAGGTGTGAAAGGAGTTCTTTACACCAGGTGTACGAACTTGAAAGACAGTTTTGCAGCAGATCCAGGCAGGAACACTCCTCTGTCTTGGGAAGCATTCAATCGCTATCCATGACTTTCCTCACTTCCCTTCTCCCATCCCTGCCCTCCACCCCAGACTCAGATGGCAGCGATAACCCCCCCCAAGGGACCCAGATCTGTTCTTTAGCACTACTTGTCCTCAGGGGTGGGGGGAGAACTTTGTTCCCCAAAATGTTTCATGAGTCAGGGTCTGTAGTACCACCAGAAATCGTGGGGAAATGTTTCCTTCATCCATTTTTAACTGCTGCGGATGATAATGACATTCTTTGCAAAATAAATACTTAGCCACCTTCCCTTAGATTTTTCAGACCCAAGAAGGACGGAGACGTAAAGCTTTCAGTTAATAGCTTACTTTATTCTGGTGTCATTTCTTTTATTTCCTTTCGGCTCGTTATTTATGGCTTAAATTTTTTGCACCCTGGTGCTTGGCCTGCTTTCCTCGGGAGGATAATTAAGAAAAAGAATTTAGATGTTCAGGCATTTTTTTACCATTGGGCTGGAGGCGGTAGAGGAGTTGAGGGGGAGAGAGGGAAACGTGAGAGAAAGGAGCAAATGCCACTGCAGCCACCACCAAAGCCCCAAAATAAAATCAATGATTTCCCTGAAGTGTATTAAGGTGTTATTCTTGGCATTCAGGACGGCACAACCTATTATTCTAACACTCAGCAGATTCTGTTAGGCAACTAGCTAACAGACAGGACGCACGTGTGCATGGACAAATTACCATAGAGCTCATCTGTGGCCACACGGACCTGTAATTGAGATGGGATCAAGTTCTCCAAAGTGCACGTGCCCTACAGCCGACCTGATCTTGTTACACGTCTGGGGGCCTGTGAGACCAAATGGATCGAGAATGGAAGCCAAAAGAAAAATGGAAAGTACGCTGCCCCTGTCACGTAAAGAAGGTACTGTTTAATTAGACAGGGGCCATGAACTGCAGCCTTCAAAATAAAATAGAGGGGGGAAAAATAATAAAACTTTCTCCATGAGTGACTCTTCCTCCCCTTGAAGACCATGATAATGAAACTGACAAATATACCTTGGAGGCCAGCTTCAAGAATCAAATCGATTTATTTAATAATTTAGGAATCACTTCCAGCCATCTCTCCCATTAAAATCTGAGGGGCCATTGTATTCTCTATTTCCTCGGTTCCCTTCCCTTCCCTTAGTTATGCCTCACTGGCTTTAATAAATAAGTAATACAGAGGAAAAAAAGAAAAAACACTTATCTGGAGTGCCTTGCCTTCGCCTTCACCCTGCAGGGCTCTCTGATTCTTTTCTACCTGGAAATAAATGGAGTCGAGAACAGTCTTTTCTCCCGTAAAGGCTGGGGCAGCAGGGTTGGACCCCTAAGTGTGGTCGCGGCAGCCCGGGAGCCCAGAGCGCTGCTCGAGCCCGAAGAAGAAGTGCAGAATAAATAACATGTTAAGACAAGCTCCGAGAGGCAAGGGCTCATTCCAGAGGCAAAGCATGTGCACACAGGCGACTTTCCAGCTAGTAAATGGCAAGAAACCACAGCGACTAGTAGGGGGGGTTCCGAAAGCATCAAAGTAAACTGTGATCATTTGTAGTTTATTGCTCAAAAGCGAGGGCTGCTGAACCCAGCCGCGGTTGTATTTCCTCATGATGCTTTGAAGAAAATGGGAAAGAGATTGCAAATATACAGTGGGTCTCAGAAAGCAAACTTGCTGAACTCAGCAACAGTTCCTCCTGCTCCCTGCCCCCAGTCTAGACAGGCATGCCTCCCTCTTCCCTCACCCCTGCCCTTGCCCCAGGCTTTGGGGACCCAGGAGCCCACAAAGCCAGTGCTCACCTGGAGTGAAGACCTTGGAATGATGGCTCAGGAGATACAACTGACCACTGACATCACTGGATCCATCTACCACCAACATGGCTGGCCTCTGGGACAAACCCCAAGCCATTGGCACAACCAACATTCATTTCCTCGGCTCTTCCTGAGCCCCCACAAGTCATCTCTGAGGGCTCCTCCTCCTATGCCAGTATTTCTACTATTAACAGGTCTTTCCCCAACCCTTTTCAGTGTTCTCCCAATTGGAGAGCCTGCCCCTCTACACTTCTACCCTGTCTCCAGCTAGACTAACTCATTTTTGCCCTGGAAGACATGGCTCGGGCAAGAACCCCCACCACACAGAATCTCCCCCTACCACTGTCCATGGCATTGACAACATGCCCTTTTTTGCCACGAATCATCTGACAATGCAATTATTTACATTCCTTTTCGGTTGTGTCCCCATACCTAGCATATGCATGCACACCCAGGAAGTGCTCAGCAAACGTGTGTTACCTACATGTTGAGGAAAGCTGAGTTGGCTCACAGCCACCAGTCTGTGCCAGTCTGTGTAACTTGCACTTCCCAGATTTTTCCGCTGGGGAAAGAGAAGGCAAGAGGGGACTGAAGTGCTTTGTCTCCCCTGGAAACCAGCATCCCGAGTCTTCACCCAGTGGCCGATGTGAAGGCAATTTATCCCTGCCAGAAAACCATGGGCAGCAAGCCACATAGCTGCTTCTCTCCATCCACAAATTAATGATCATTCCCCGTGTTAATTCCATAAATAATTCATGAAGTCAAATGTAAGGTATCGCAAAGCCCCCACCAGCCATACTATACTGCTCCACTCACAGGAAAAATTTCAACACAAACCTGGAAGCCTCTTTGGTTTGCAGGAAGTTCTGATGTGGCTATTAAATGTGCTATTCACATTAAATTTAGCCAAATGTCCTTCATTACATAAATATGCATCGAGCACCCTGTCTGTGCTAGGCATGGCGCCTGCAACAAAGGACATAGTCTTTCCCCTATAGTAGAATAGGAGAAACGAGGACACATCACAGAGTGTTAAGCACTGAACAGATAACACAGGGAAGTTGTAAAGCTTGGAGGTTAAGTCTTTGTTCTCCAGAGTCCAGCAGACCTAGCTTCTAACCCCAATTCCTAGCCATGTGACCTGGAGCCAGTCCACCTCTCACTAAGCCTCAGTCTCCTCATCTGTTAAGTGGGCATGATGACAATGATAGTATCTACCTCACAGGGTTGGCCTGCAGGAAGACAGCAAGTAATGTTTGGCGTTAACACAATTAATATTATGATACATAACACACTCCTGGGAGAATCGGAGAAAGCTTTTTGGAGAAGCTGAGTTTCAAAGGATGCACAGGCGAGGGTATGGGAGATGTGGTGAAAGACCGGCTTCGTAATTTGCAGAGCCCAGTGCAAAATAAAAAAGCAGGTCCCCTTCTTCAAGAATTATTCAGACTTTCAAGACCATGACAACAGAGTGTGAAAGCAAGCCTGGGGTCCCTGTACGCACAGTGACCACGCCACTGCACGGGTCATCAGCCCGTGAAGCCAGCCAGCCCTAGGAGAAGGCACGTTGCCTACAACCAAACATGTGATGCATACTTGGAATGCAGGGGCGGTGGCTCTGGCTTACTAGAGCCTGAGTTCTAAGCCTCCGTGTGAATGAGAGATGCTTCTGACTGAACTACATACGTTCTGGCTGTTGCATCAGGGTTTGTACACACATGTGAATGACATCACCGCACCCCCCGCCACTCCTCTGAAGCTGTCTGCAAGCAAGAGAATGCACAAGGCCACTTTCCCAGGTCCCTTACTTGGCCTGGGATTCCTGAAAGAAATCAGTGGGAACCCTGGGATCTGAGATTCAGGCCTCGTGGGTACCCACCCCAGCCCCTCACTCGGGGCAAATCACCTCACATCTCTGGCATCAGCTCCTCACCTATAAAGTGCAGAGAGTAGACTCACTTATCTCTAGGATCCTTTCTGGATAGGATATTCTGCACTTCTGTGCAATAGCAGCAGGAGGAAGAAAATAAAAGTCTGCAAAGCCAGAGTAAAGTAATAATTTTAAAACAAGCTATATACCTGCTGACTTTTTAATATACCATTTCTGGTCTGGAAAAAAAAAACTATATTATGCAAAATAAAATGCTCTTGAAAACTCCCATAATGTCCCCATATGCATTTCATTTAGCAGGTGTGGTATATATCATGCCATTAAGGCTTCGTGTAATAGGGGTTCTGAAGCCCAATCCCTGATAACGATCTATTTAGACCACTCGGCATGGGGAGCATATATTTCCTGTACATCACTGACTGGTTTTATTGCTTAGAACATTTGCATAAAGTCAAACAATCACCCCCAGGAGATGGATCATTTGCTCCTGCTTTTCCTCACCTGAAGTTGCCATCCTTCAAACCCCTTCTTGGGATCATCTCCCTGACTCACAGCTGAAACCATCCATTGAGCAACATGCTCCAGGGACTTGGGGCAGGCCCCAGAAGCTGCCAGGATCCAGGGTCTTCTCCTCTGAAAATTCTTGTAAGCAATTTGGCATCTTAACACTGGTTCTCAAACTGTACCGTACATGGTTCTCAAACTGTACTGTACATTACCTGAAGGGCTTGTTAAACGTGATTGCTGGACATAATTCCCAGAGTTTCTGATTCAGTAGGTCTGGAGTGGGGCCTCGGTACTTGCAATCCCAACAAATTCTCAGTGATGTTAACGCTGCTGGTCCCAGAACCACGCTTTGAGAATCACTCTATTTGAGAGTAAATAGTAGAACGTTCCAAGTCAACCCATAAGACAGACAATTTCTAAAATATGATCAGATAAAAGCTCACCTATGCAAAATGAATGAAGGGCAAGGCAGTCAGAAATTCTCTGAGGTTGGGCTTCCCTCAAGGGGGAGTCAGTATCTCCCAACCAGGTTTCAACCTCTGCATAGACAGATGGGTATTTTCCTGGCAGTTATTCATTTCTGGATATTGGGTTGGTGGGTGAGGGACCCACTGGGAATAATGTGCTCACAGAAAGTGTTCAGTCTGCTCCAGGAAGAGGTCCCACTCTCAGCCTCAAGTAGAAACACTTCCCCAAGGTTCCACTGTTCCCCAAATCCTTGAGCAATCAGCACCAGGGTCACCTGAGGGCTTGTTAGAAATGCACAATCTTGGGCCCCACACCAGAGCTCCTGAACCAGACCTGCATTTTTAAAATAAGATTCCCAGCAATTTGTATGCACATTAATGTTTGAGAGCCACTTCCCTACAGAACACGGGGGTGTGGAGAAACACATCTGGCAAAAGGAGACAGATTTTCCAAGAGTACATCTCCTTCTCACATGAACTTGAGCCTGGCTTGGAGCCTGACTTGAGCCCTGTCTCCTAACTTGGAGACAGGGAGGTGGAAGGAAGAGAACATGCACATACAGTAACGCCCATCTTTGTCTCTTGGTCCAGACCTATGGCAGCCTGGTATGTTCATCATGTCCAGGCCTAAAGAGGGGTTGTACACTCAGATGCTGGGCGGGGGGGGGGGGGGGGGGGGGGAGGGTGGTATTGCATGTGATCCGTGCATGAATCAGGTGGTAACGTCTGACCCGACTGGAGGGGGCACTCCTTCCAGAGGCTTGCAGCTTCAAAATGTTGAAAACACTGTGCTAGCCCAATGCAAGTGTTAACAGGCTGGGCTCTGTCTGCAATAATGATAGCATTGACTGAAATGTATTGGCAACTTACCAAGTGCCAGGCACCGTTATCATTAGGTCCATTTTACACTTGAGGAAACTGAGGCAAAGGCAAAGGAAGTTACGTGCCCTCAAATCATGCAGCTAATAAGGGGCAGAGCTGGGATTTGGATCAGGCAGTGTGGTCAGAAGTCTGCACAATAAAGCCTCCTGTATTGAAGGCCACACCTGTGGATAGGGAGTGGCCTCTATCCTGAAGGTAGGTAGAAGCAGATTCTCCTAGAAGGAACCAGAACTTGTCAGGTGGCCTTAGGACAAACATCATTTATTATCCAAAATGGGATGTTTCTGAGAATAAAAAATGGCACGGTTAATTAACCGCTGAACAAGAGGTGTACAGGCAGAGAGCTCTATGGAGGGCTCCTTACGGGGCTCTGATGGCCCTGAGGCTTAAACATGGTCTCTGCCACTCTGAGGACAGACAGGAGCTAAGCAGCGAGACAACAGAGTGAAAGTGAGAATGCGTAAACCATGTCTTAGAACCAGATTATCTAGTTGGTAGTGCTGGGTTGTTTCTTTTCCTCCCTTTCTGCCTGTTTTTCTTCTATTATGCACAAAGTTCAGTAAAGACTTGTGAAATGCACCCCTTTTCCTCCATAGCCTCCCCCACCTAGTTAGATAAACTAACCAAGAGGACAGAGTATGGCGTGGAGTCCAGCCCTCCCCTTCTCCCCACAGGGAGACCCTTCTCACTGTTACCATCCTTGGAGGGTCTGGTCTTACAGGGGAAACGTTATCTAAAATTACAACTCCCCCTAAAGTATAGCAAGGCCCTCATCCAGGAATCTGACTCAAGACTCGAGTGAATAAATACCGTGATCCTTTTCAAAGACATGCCTATGTCATTCTGCCCTCGCCACAACAGAGAGGGCACTTTCATATCCAAGGCTCAGACAAGAGCAGTGAAAGCGACCAATTCTGAAACAGAGGCAATCAAACCTGATGAAAAAGCAGGACTGATTGGGCTGGGTCCGTTAACTGAGAATAATTACCATCTTTTTTTTTTTTTTTTAAGGAACTCCCACAGTGACCGCTGGGTGGTTCCTCTTGAGTAAATAAAATGAGTTGAAGAAGCATTTTTGTTTTGTATCGAACTGGCTGGAGGCAGCAGGTCCACACAAGAGAGGAGTGCCTGGGTCGTGCCTAGTCCTGGTTCATCTTTCTTCTTTATGCAGCTGCCAGCAGATGTCCCTCCCACAGCAGCCCCAGCCGTCCAGATGGCACAGAGAGCCTAATTGCCATTGTTAGCACTGATGGTGAATTCCAAAAGAGGACAGAAAATCAGCCAAGAGAGAAAATCTCTCTTCTCTCTGAGGACCCACCTACTGCCTGTGTTTAATACAGACGAGTATCCCGCTATGCCACTCTGCCATCTGTGTCTGACGGAAAGAACTAGAAGCCCCTTCTCGCTCCGGGAACCATATGGAAGCCATTAAGAACGGTGCTCTTGCCACTCATTGGCCCAACACTGATGAAGAGGCATTAGCCTCAAAAACTAAAAAGTCTGACAAGACCAAGTATTGGCGACTATGTGGCACATCAGTATCTCTTATACTCTGCTGAGGAGCCTGTAAATTGGAGCACCCTCTTTGGAAACCTGTACATTACCTAGTAAGGTTGAAAACATCCATTTCCCGTAACTTTGCAGTCACACTCTCCGAGGTATGGGCCCTATGGAAATGCATGCTTATGTGTTTCAGGATAGACTAGAATGTTCATAGTAGTGTCGTTCATGATTAATTACCACAAACTCGCAACAACTCAAATGTCCATTAGCAGTGGGATGGGTGAATAAGTTAGGGGAAAGACAATCAATATCATGGCTGTTGTTATTACACAGCAATGAAAATGAGTAAACATAATCTTGAGGGGGAAAAAATGCAAAAGACCAAAGAATACACATAGTATGATTCCATTTATATAATGTTCAAAATCATCAAAATATCAGAAACATCCCACACCATCCCCTATTGTTTTGGGATGCATTTGGGTGCGGCAAACATTCACATAAAGCAAGGAAGGAGGGTAATGGGGTCGGAGGGGTTGGGGGTTTTATGTAAGGTACTGGCAATATTCTATTTCTTGACCTGAGGAAGGCGGCCACACAGGTCTTAGCTTCTGTATATGTACGCTTTGTGCATTTTTCTCTCGATACGTTATATTTCATACACACACACACACACACACACACACACACACACACAAAAGAAAATGTTACAAGAAAAAAAGAAAAAAAAATCTCCCCAGGCCTGATGGCAGCTGCCCCCTACTGGCACCCGAGGAAAGTACAGGTTCCGGTGGCGTGTATTTGGTGAGTGGGAGGAAGAGCTAGGAATGACAGGGACCAGAGAGTTTCAGTCTCAGAAGCACTGTAGCCACCTCCTTCTGGAAACTTTTTTGAGTTTTATTCATGAGTTGTTAACCATTTTGTTTAGCAAATCGGTTTATCCCAATGACCTCTGTGGCGGTGGCAGCTGGCGCTAAAGGAACCCTCATGGACGCAGCTCCCTCCGCGCTAGCATGGGCCTCGGTTCCCAGGGTTCCCAGAGGGAGTCCGGTGGGAAAGGGAGGGAGGGGGGAGAGTGAGGGGCAGGTTAAGTCAGCAGCAGGCGGGGTCTGTGGGGATGGATGTAACCATGGCCCTTACAACCAACGGCAGCCCCAGAACAGAGCCCCGCAGATGCATGCAAGTATGGGAGCCTGGGAAACCGGAGCAGCTAAATATAATCCCTGGGGCAAGAGCCAGGGACGTGCAGGGGGGAAATGCATGGAGAGCATGGAGTTTGTATGAAAATCCCGGGGAACTAGATGACAGTAAGGATAAGGGCCAAGAGGCTAGTACACTCAACTCCCTGTTGTTGTCAATAGCCCCATCTGGTCCCTCCACTGCAGGAGAGTTTGCAAAGCAAGGCCTCTTCTAGGCCCTCACAGTGCCTCTGAAAGGGAAAAGCCAGAGCAGACGTCGTCAGGGGCTTAAGTCCCGAGTGGGCTGGGATGTAGTTCTGTTCTTTAACAGATGTAGTTCTGTGAGACAATGAGATGTAGTTCTGTTCTATAACATTTGGGGAAATAGCATAATGGGACTATTCATTAACCAGGTTAAGATGTGGTTTATCCTCTGTGTCTAATGTTAGTGACAACCCAATTTAGTAAAAGAAAAAACTTACGAGTCCTTGGGTCTGTGCTTGAAAATGACATTTTGCATCTTATACTTTTTTTAAATTTGAAGATGTTTAGATTTCCAGATAATGTAACAAAGGCCTCCCCACATTTCCTGAAAGACTACATCAAGGACTTTTGAAGCCATTTCTAATTTGTTGCCTTGAAAGGTTGCCCCCAAGTATAATTGTGTTCCCAAGCCCAAGGTTTCAGGAAGCTATTCTGATTCAAAAATGGCTACAAGCAATAGATTAAATATAACTCTCCATTTATTCACCAGATATTTATTAAGTGCTGACTAGATGCCAGGCCTGGAGCTGGCCACTGTGGCTAATGCTGGATGGAGCTTCTGTCTGGTGGGGAAGGAGGGTGACACGAGAGTAGCATAATGGGGTGCTGAGCGCTCAGATTCAGGAACCGTGGGGCACTGTGGGAGCACACAGAAGGGGGCTCCTACCAGGCTCTGGGATCCAGAAAGGCTGCCTGGAGAAACGACATACAAACTGAGCTGGGGGGGATAAGCAGAAGCTGGCCGGGTAAATGGCACAGGAGAGCAGCGTGTGAGGTAGGTAGAAGATGGTGTGCACAAGGTGCAAAGCCAGGAACTGGGGAGTGGAGAAAAATGAGGCCCTAGAAGCAGAAGGCACCAGGTCATCAGGGGCCTCAAAGGCCATCTGAAATAGTCAAACTCTGTTCTAACACGTGAGCAATCTCCAAAGGGTTGTGAGCAGATAGGCAGATTAGAAAGATGACATTGGCATCTGTGTAGAGTATGGATTTGAGGAAAACAAGACAAGCATCGGGGAGGCAAGTTGGGAAGCTGTCTCCGTGGATATAAGGTGGTGGTGAGCTGACGCGGGAAGTGAAGGTAGCGTGGAGACATGGGAGTGAGCTCGAGGGAGAGTTGATGGTTCCTGGAATGCTGAAGAGGGAGAATGTATGCCTACTATGTAACTTCACTTCATTACCTTGGTGAAAGGTAATGCTTCAGAATACAAAGCACTAAGTTCTAACACAAGTAATCAGTCATTTCCTTCTAAACGTGATTGTGTACCTACCGGTTTAGGCATGGGCCAATGCTAGTGAATTCAGAGATGCCAATAAGACGCTCAGCACGAAGAAGGACTAGGGCTCTGAGGTCAGACTGTTCTGGGTTCAAATTCTGACCCCAGTTGCTCTCCCTGTGACCAGGGACAAGTCATTGAATATCTCTAAACTTACCCTCTTATTTGTAAAGTGGGAGAACAGTGCCTGCCTTGTGGGTTTGCTGGGAAACTTAAACTGGGGGAAGCGTGTAGAGCCTAGCACAGTACCAGGCACAAAACGTTTGTCCATGAATGTCGGCTATTGTTACTGGTGGTGGTGGTTGCAGGGGTGGTGGTGATGGTGAACTCTTTGGTGTTGATTCCATCGTTCAAGTCTGTAAACCCTGTTTTAGCATAGCTGGTGAATCCTGTGCAGACATATGAATGTTGTTCCCTGTGTTTTTCCTGTGGTTGCTAAGCAGGTGAAAGTCAACACCATTGTCCCAAGTGCCCAGCTGACAATGTGGCACATTTCAAAAAGACATTGATTGATCGGACACTTACAGTCAAGGAGATGCAGTGAGATGCCACCGGCATCAGTATGGTCACCTGAACATGGTGGTGACGATGCCATCTTTGAAATGTAGATAACTCTTTCCTCTCAGATCCCCTACCCAAGAAGACACACAAATGGGCTGAACCGCTTCACTGAGTCAGCACAAGGCTGTGCACCAACAATAAGAAGACTATGAATACACCCCAGATTGCACAAAATGCTGCACGCATGGAGGTTGAAATAGTCTCCAGTAACACTGAGAGTCAAGAGCTGCCCCGAATGCTGTTGCCTAGGCAGCAGAGTATCCAGTGATGGACTGTGGAACAAGGAAATAGGGAAACAGATCAAGAAAAGTGGCATGACCTTTGGCAGACTGAAAAGTAGGATAAGGCCAGAGCTGCCTTTAGCTCCACACTAAACTGACACTTTACAGACCAGGAGTTGGGTCTGACTTTCTTCTTGATTTCACTATCTGCTGCTTTATTTTATTTTTTTTTTTTACTTTGCCAACAACAGGTCAAAACAGATCATCCTCAAATGCTCCCACATTGAAGCAAATCAATCTGCAGCTCAGCCCCACGGGGATGAAACTGTATGGAGGATGGATATAATCATAGCAATGTAGCAGGAAAATATTTTCAGATTTTAACCAAGGTTCTCGTGCCCTGCAACACCCTCATCCCCTCTACCCACCCCTCTCTCCTCAGGCAAACACTTCCGAATCCAGCTCTTAATGCCTCAGGAAAGGGACGGCACAGCAGAAATACTCAGAGAAAGAAAAAGTCTATTCTTAATTTGAGAGCTTCAAATTTGAGACTCACAGCCGAGTTTAAGGCAAAGACTTTTGCATTCCAAAAGCTTAGGAGAAAGCCATTGTCCTAAGGGGCTCATACAGAAAATGTGTAAAGGGGAGCTAAAGGTCACTAGACACTGGGGGGTACCCCACGACACTCCCAGGCAAGCACTGGTGGGAAGAGCACAATAAAGACCCCACAGGGATTCTGCAGATTTAAGAGCTTTCCAACAGGAAGCCAATCCAGTGGAGCAGTGGCCTGGGATGGCTGGGTGGGAACTGTAGGCAGCAGGGCCTGAAAGAGCTTTTCAGCGCTCCTATCGTGATGTGAGAGACAGCCAGATCTTCCAAGTGTGCAAGAAAAGAGCAGAAATAACCAAGTAAAAGGCAGATCTGGAAAGACCTTGCAGGTCAGAGGAGAAAATATGGCCTCCATGTTCACTGACAGAAGCCCAGAAGGCTGATGGGAATATAGAAGGGGAAGGAGGCAAGAGATGACCTGGACCAGTGACCAGATCTCCCCCAAGGACTCAGGTGAGCTAAGACCCTGAAATGGTTGAGGTTAAAACTTCCACTATCTGGCAATTTTAATGAAAGGGGAAAAAAGGAAGAAGAAAAAAGGGAAGGAGGGAGGGAAGGGAAGAGAAAGGGAGGGGAGAGGAAAGAATGGAAGGGGAGGGAAGAAGGGGAGGGAGAGTGTGACATCACTATCATTATTAGTAAGTTAATACTACCCTCTTCTTTGTAAATCACCCACTGTGTGCCAGTCACTGAGGGCAGCACATTGTACCAAACATTTTATAAAAATATCCCTATTTATTCCTCCAAATGATGCTCTGAGGGGACATATTGCTCACTCACTTTTACAAATAAGAAAACCAAAGCAGAGATTTGAGTACTTGCCCAAAATGTCACAACTACTTAGAGGCAGATCCAGGATTTTATCCAGATCTTTCTCTCCACTGGGGCACAGCCAAGTGGCTTTTGCAGGGAAAAGAGACCTGGGCCAACCACAAGCTGCAAGGATGGGAGAAGGAGGTGCCAAAATTGACTATCACACAAAGAGACCCATTGGCAAGGCTGTGCGCCCACCCTTCATTCACAGAAATGGGCTCACGTCCCCGTGGGCCAGCACCCAGGGGACCCAGCAGAAACACGTGCTCTTCTGGGACAGCAGCAGGCTTTCCCTAACTCCTGGTGACCATCTGCCCATAAACACCCACACCTGCTAAGCCTGGTCTGGGGGTGACTGGGCCTGCAAGCCTCCTGTTGACTCCCTACAAGTGCTCCTGCTCAGGCACCAGCAAGGACAGACCCAACAGGAGTTTTGTTTGTGTTTTAAGAGATCTCACAAATCCCTGTTCAATATGCATTTAGGGATGATTTATCACTTGCTCAACGGGCTGATGGCTTCCTGCGCTCTTTGATTTTAGGCCTCTCATCCTGCCTAGTGGAACTGATGATGGCAAGGCAGCATGAGCCCTGACAGAGGGAGGGAAGGAGCTATTTCAAACTTGTGAATAAATAATCTTTTAAGTAACAGATTTGAGCTAAAAGGAGAGTTTTGCCCTAAACACAGTCATTTATCTACAGTCATGGGCTTCCGTAATGCACGTCCTCTCCTCACAAAGCAGAGTATTCCAATTAGGAGGTGGCTGTTCTCACACTGGGATGTTTGAGGGCCATCTGAAGGTTGCAATGCCGACTGCGTGTATTCAATGCTTAATTGTCACTATATCTAAGCGTAAATCCCTTATCTTCCAAATTAAATCCTCCATTCTAAATCCTAAAACCAATATCTTAAATCCTTTTTATTTTTTTTTTCCATTTGCTACCCCTCAAAATCCATATTATGTTGATTCTTCTTCCTCAGTAATCCCCAGAAGTGTCCCTTCCCTGCTCCCTAGTTAAACCTTGCATTCAAGTGCAAATCTCTCCTTCTAACTGGCTGTCTGGCCTCTTTGGCTTGTCTCTACCTGCTTTCCTGCTTCTCCCTTTACTTTTTCAGGAGGGCCCATTTTGCCTCTCTCTAGAACTACCAAAGCCCAGATAAGCAACCCATTTCTCAAAAAAGCAAAAAACAAATAGTTCACCATGTGCTTCTTCTGAATCAAATTCCCTATCATGACTCACCTTTAGAAATACCCTACTCCCTCCTGCCCTGGACTGTGGATGCATTGCTGGTAAATGAGATAAATTATCCTCCGTGATACATGGAGTCCAATAATACCAGAAGCATTTACTGAACTCCTATTCTCTGCCACACTGGGCATGAGGCCAGGACTGATGATGGATTGTCCATAACTCTTCACATTCATCCGCACACAAACACTTACACACCCTGTAAGCTCGGTCAGGGAGGGGTGAGGCCTGCGAACTTCCAGATGCCCCCCTACAGGCCTGCCTGAATACACACAGTCTGAATTACAACCTTCAGATGGCCTTCAAATATCCCAGGGTGAGAAAAAACACCTCCTAATTGGAATACTCCTCTTTGTGAGGAGAAGATGTGCATTATGGAAGCCAATAGCTGTTTACAAATGATTCTGTTAAGGGGTATAAAACTAAAAATAATAAATTATAAGCTCACATTTAACGTACAGAATACGGGAACGTTCACAACAGCATGTAAATACTAACCCAGCTCTCAGCTCAGGAAGATAAGCTTCCCCACTGTCTTTACTTCCATTTTGGTGTTTATTTACAATGAATTGTAATTGACAGATAACTTACCCAATTCCCCACTATACAATGAGTGAATTCCTTGAAAGTAGAAGCTGTTTAATTCACTGTTGAGTCCCCAGTATCTGGCACAGTGCTTGGTACCTGCCAACAAGCATGTGCTCAATGACTATTTCTTGAATGACTAAGTAAGCAAGTGATGTACAGTAGCACAAATGAGGTAGATCAGGAGAGCTCTCACAGGGTAGGTAAGGCCTGAGTTCTACAAAGGTTTGGAGATGTCAAAGTTAGCCAGGCATTTGTAAAATGCAGATAAATGAATACACCAGAGCGCTGGGCTGGTCAGGGACAGAGAAGCAGACTGGACAGGCAGGTGGGGCCAGGTTGTGAAGGGCCTCATACACTTAGGAGGTTGGCTATAATCCTGTGCAATGAGAGAGGACCTTGGTGTTCTGTCTTCCTGGACTCCTCCAATCCTCTTAAATTACCCCTTTCCTCTGATAAACATAACCTATGACAGCATTGCGTTAAGGACAAGAGAGGGGGATGGAAATAAAAGTTCCCAAGGTCTACTCAACAACAAAAAACACAAACAACCCAATTTTAAAAAGTGGGCAAAGAACTCCACTAGCCATTTCTCCAAAGAAGACAAACGAATGGCCAATAAACACATGAAATAGCTCAACATCACTAATCACTAGGGAATTGCTAAGCAAAATCACATCGAGATAACACTTCACACCAATTAGCATAGCCATTATAAAATAACAAGTGTTGGCAAGCATGTGGAGATATGGGAACACTTGCACACTGTTTCTGAGAATATAACATGCTCTAGCCACTGTGGAAAACACTATGTTGGATCATTAAGTATTTGCACAGAAAAGTAACATACGAGGCAATGATTCAACTTCTAAGTATATACTCAAAAGAATTGAAAGCAGGGACATGAGCAGATATTTGTATACCCATACTGTGAGTAGCATTATTCACAATAGCCCAAAGTGGAAACGACCCAAATGTCCATCAACAAATGAATGGATAAACAAAATGTGCTATAGTAGGTACCTTAAAAAGGAAGGAAATTCTGAGACATGCTACAACATGGATGAACCTTGAAATATTATGCTAAGTGAAATAAACCAGACACAAAAGGATGGTTGTTGTATGACTCCACTCACAGGAGTGCCTAAAATGGTCAAATTCATACAGACAGAATCTAGAACAGAGTCTATGATGGGCTGGCTGGGGAAAAGCAGGAATGGGGAGTTGTTTGTTTTTGTTTTTGCTTTTTTAAGTAATCTCTACACCCAGTGTGAGACTCAAACTCACAACCCTGAGATGAAGAGTCACGTGCTTTACCAACTGAACCAACCAAGCACCCCAAAATGGGGAATTATTTTTAATGGGTACCAAGTTTCAATATGAGCTAATGAAAGAGTTCTGGAGATGGATAGTGGGGATGGTTGCACAGCAATGTGAATATATTTAATGCCATCGAAATATGCATTTAAAATTGTTTAAGTGATAAATTTTATGTGATGTATATTTTGCCACAATAAAAAAATCAAAATTAAAAAGTTCCTGTGGACTTGATTTTCTTTGACACAGCGAATTTGAGTGACTGGGGACATCCCGTGGCTGCCAAATCCTGTCATTTCTGTCCCAGTTATAACACTGGTACATGCTTTCTTGGGTACTCCCGCTGTTCACTCCGCTAAACCCCTTCACCTCTTGCAGACCGTTAACGAATGTGTATCTTTCCATGACACATTTCAATCATTCCCAGCCCTGAAAGGTTTTCCCAGAGTTCACCAGGCTCTGAGAGGAAAACATGGCATCTTTCACAGTTAGCTTGACCAGGTTCACACTAAAGTTTTTAACTAAATTATTGCATCTACCTAAGATGCTAAATGTCTGGCCCTTGGTGTTTTCAATACACAGAAAAAAAACTATCAGCAGCCCATAACTAAGAAGTGTGGCCTCCCCCACCTATAGATGGGCAGGGCGCCATTGTGAATCTCTCGAGTGAAGCCTTCTACCATTTTGTGAGAGGAAGAAAATGTCTGCCTCTTGCCCTCAAGAAGTGCATGTCTGATCAGTCCTCTGAGAGGTTCCTATGACCAGGAGCCAAGGTAGTGGGCAGGCAGGAAGGCAGAGGGATACACTCAGGGACCTTGGCAAAGCACTTCTGGTTCTTTATACTGAATATTAGTCAGTCGCAGGTAATCATTTGAAACATTAACCTTATTTCCAATACCCATACTCTTTTGCCACACAAGGCAGATGAGAATTCTGGTTTTGTTTCCTCAGGGAAGGCCTGACACAGAAGAAAATGAGAGCAATAGTTTGAGGAAAAAAAAGGTTTTAAGTTTCAAAAGGCTAGGACTTGGGGCATAAATAAAAGATTTGGAATAAAATATGATCAGTTAGAGCCAGTCTTTCCCATTCTGGAGAGTCAGATAAGGTGTGCCCCTGGGAGGGGAAAGGGAAAAGAAGGGTCAAAAGGTGAGAAGTTTCTGCACCTCTGAGAAGGCCTCTGTCCCCTGTCCCTGCCCAAATCATGCCAGGCATCCCAAAAGAGCCCGGCACCCAGCTTCCTGCTAGGAGAGCCCAAAGATCTAGGAAGATCAGTGAGTCCCCACAGCCTGCAGAGGATAGGAGCATTAGAAAAAACATGCCATGTAGGTGTGAAGGTAGAAGGTCTTGGTCAGCTTTGTGAGTTCCCTTCATCCCCAGAGTAACCGGGGAGAAACACTTAACACTCAGTATCAGGAGAGGTGGAGAGAAACGTAGAGAGAACCAGACTAGGAAAGAATATGGTCGGGACTGAATTCCCAAGAGTGACCCAGCTGGACAAATGACTGGTTACCACGTTCGAAGGAGGGTCCTAGCAGGTGTGTGGGCAGATGACAACCGAGAACCAGATGCCCCTTCCACTCCTGCAATGTGACACAAAACCCTTTTACCTACCAGCTCAAACTTAGACCCAGTCCCAGAAAAGGGAGAGGAGACTCTGAACTAATTGAGACTTAGTTTCTACCTCTTGGTCCTCTAGAGATTCAAATTAGAAAATCTGCCGTGATGGGGGAAACAAAGTAAGCCACATTTCTTAAAGAGGTGAGTTTCCGGTCTATGATTTGTACCTGCTGGGTATTTGTGCTCCCGTGGAGTCACGTTTTACTCACGGGGTAAGTTTTAAAGTTGACCCATGAGGTGAAAACCAAGCATATTCATAACTATGCTCGAAAATCTCTTGATTTACTCATAAAGTATACTGTGCCACTATTCAGTACATTTAACGCAGCCAGCTTTTCTTCCAGCTTTGAAACAGATTGCTGGTTCGTATTTTCCAATCAAGCACCAAATATAGTTTTGGCTTTTGTTTAGAAGTGTGTTATGCCAAAAAAAATAAAAATAAGTTTTTTTATTCTCTACTGCTAAAAGCACAAGCATGTTACATTATAATTCAGTCACACAAGGGAACGAAGACCTCCTTGTAAGGAAAGCGTGGAGCCCAGCCTTCCCATCTTCCTTCAGGGCGTACTCTCATGAGTGAGATGAAAGGAAAACTTCACCCACAACTTAAACTGCCATGTTCTGCTTCTTGGAGAACCTAACGCTGAATTCACATGAGTCCCCTCCACATATGTTTTGTGTGGTCTGTCACCTTTAAACCTAACGCTTAGTAGTGGGACCATGTGAAACAAACATTCTAGAAACTCTATGTCAGCTGTAACTTCACCAACCTTAAGGCAAGGCTCAGTTTTTATTCACATTCACCAAAAGACCCCCTCACTCCAAAGTACTAGTCAGGCACATTTTCCGGAAGGTTCTACAGGTGAATCAGAGGAAGGCTTTACATCACACAATGCACAACTTCATGTCCCAAATCCACACTAGACATCCCTTCTCAGGCCTCCTTCCCCACCTTAGAACTGCTGGGTCTCCTTTCTCCCACCCCCGCCACCCCATCCCACATTCGGCCTTCCTGTATCCCAGCCTTCATTCCTACTCTTTCCCTTCCCACTTTCGTAGTCTCTCTACCTTTTACATGTAGACTTTATCAATTCAAATTTACAGCCTCCTGATTATCAATTCATTTAGCAAAAAGGCCCCTCCACCTGCCAGAACCCAGTCCCTTAGAAGGTAAAGGATTATGTGTAACCATTTCTCCCCCATCACATGTCTATTACATGTCAGCTTATTATGAATAAACATGGAATAAATTCACCACCTGAAAAGCTACCATTTATAAACAAGCTGAATACGCCACATACTTTTTATGCGTTATCCCAATTACTTCCTAACAAGGACCCCAGAATGTTCTCTAAGGGTCAGAGAGGTGAAAGTCATCTGTGCAGTCATGTAGCTCAACCTAAAGTGTGCAGGTTTATTCTGGCACCACACTGCCTTCAGCCTGGGGCTCCCCCCAGGCTTCATTACCTGAACTTCCCTTTCACATCATATTTGTCCAAATCTGGATGTGAAATTTTCACAGGTAAGCAGCCACATTTTCAGGTAAGCAACCTGGCTTAGCAGTCAAATGAGGATACAACCTCACCCCCGGGATCATGGTGCCCAAGAAAAGAATTGTAACAAAGATTGTTGGCTAGCTGATTGGCTGGCCTTCCAGTTAGGGCTGGCCACATGACACAACTCTGACCAATGAGATATAAGTAAAGGTTGTTGGCTAGGGCTTCCCGGAAACCTTCTCAAAAGGAATAGACTGGCTGACCCTTCCCTCTTCTTCCTGTCTGAAACCCAGATGTCATGCCTAGAGGTGCAACAGCCATCTTGTGCCCACAGACATGATACAACAGCAAGGTGGAAAGAACCCTGACAATATACTTGAGAAGTGTTTCAGCTGTGGACCATCTATCCTGGTCTGCTTTTCTATGGGAGAAATATAAACTTATTTTCTTTTTTTTTAACGTTTATTTATTTTTGAGACAGAGAGAGACAGAGCATGAACGGGGGAGGGGCAGAGAGAGAGGGAGACACAGAATCGGAAGCAGGCTCCAGACTCTGAGCCATCAGCCCAGACCCAACGTGGGGCTCAAACTCAAGGACCATGAGGTCGTGACCTGAGCTGAAGTCAGACGCTTAACCGACTGAGCCACCCAGGCGCCCCAAAACTTATTTTCTGATAAAGCTGCCAGTAAGGCTTTCTGTAACTTACAGTCTAATCCATTCCTAACTGATCCAGTCACTTTCTGTGAACACTTGACAGTTAATAAATGGTCTCTTTCCTGCCATAGGACACACCTCAACAGCACTCACTAGCCAAGGTCTGACCACTGGGCTGACCCACTGAAGCACACCTTAGAGTCCTCTGTCCCCAGATTTACAACAGTCAAAACTGTCCTACCTGGGGTGCAGAGTGAAACTCATTTAGCAAATATTATATCTGAATGAATCAAAATTAGACAGCTGTGCCCTGGTGGAGTGTATGATTAAAAGGATTAAAATAATGATATGCTCGTGGGAAAGTTCTTTTCGTATTTCCATAAATTTTGCTTTTAATGGCCAGCTCCCCCTGGGTGGATGGTGTCTCGCCCCAGTCCCAGGAGGGCTCCTGATGTACGACGAGCTCTGAATAGCAGAGTTCAGATCGGAAAGAGAAATTCTGCTGTGTCACTTTCAAACCACTAAATGGGCTCCCTAATGATTCTTGGCCAGCAGTTTTGAACATCTGAAAACCAAAGGAGACACCAAGTCTGCCGAAAAGAAACCAGCAGGTTGGCAGGTTAGCGGCCACTGTGTTAATAGGGGCCACACCAGCAAGTGGTGGGGTCTGCTGTATTCGTAGAGGCCTTGAAGGGCACCAGCGAGCCCTGGGCCTTTCTGGGCTCTCTGCTCAGAAGCCAGGCTGAAAGTGTCATGGGACTTGCTGTGCCACATCGAGGCTTACACGTATCAAAAATTTAGACATTAACCCCTATTTACAACATTTGTTCACAGCATACGGCCGAGAACCTTTTTAGTAAATCACTTGAGATAAGCTGTCTGGCCCCAAATGAAAGATGTTTGCCAATTTCTTGGTAGGCAGAAGAAGAGCTCTTTATCAAAAGCATATTAGCATATTTTGCCTCATTAATAACTTCACTGCAGCATTAATTTGCCTAATTATCGCATTTGGAATTCAACATGGTATCTAATTAATTCAAAACTCGAAAAACAAATCCAGAATTATAAAGCACACCGACATGCTTCTGCTTTATCATTCCTTCTTTCCTTTGTGCGTGTGTTTGTGCAAGCGAGGGTGCGTGTGCTGGTGTGTCTACCCAGGGAGATCATATTCTTTATTCTGTCCCATATAATAAACATTCATTACTTTAATAAAATGTTTCCTTCTAATGAGGTGATTCTCTTCGAGGCCTAGCAGTTTGGGTTTCTGAGCTAACTTCACTTCTCTTTTGCTTATTTCTTTTGCCTTTTTCTAAGGTTTCATAGGCCTCTCCTAAGGTTTTCAGGAATATGTACTTGAGAAGCAAAAAGATGATTTTTTGGCTTGCAGAACTGTGTCATTTCCTTTCTCTACCAGCCAATGCCTTTAGCACTAAGTAAACTAACAGTATTTGTCCACATTTTCGCCTCCACGCAAAGCCCTCCTAACCAATTTTCAGGAGCCCAGAGTAAACATTAGTCAACACTATCAAAAATAAAAATCAGAGCATATTGGCCGAACCTTCCTGAAAGGTTAGAGTTTTCTAAAAATAAAACTGCAGGACACTTTAGTTCAAGGCTCAAAACAACAGCTTTAGACCCAACAATAATATTCTCTCCATTCACCCGTGGCCTCTTACTTCCCACAAGAATATCTGATTGTAACAATAGACCATATGCTGCCATTGTAGTGGAAAGATACAGAAAAGACTTAGATCTACATGACATTATAGGCAACACGAAATAGTTGTTTAAGTAAATGGTCCCTCAGCTATGCTGGCTTCAAGGCTATTTTTGAAGCACAGTTAAAGCTGTGGCTAAGAAGTCAGGTCAGGTCAAGGTACTGGGGAAATTCAGATTTTAAAAGGTGCTATTAACCATCCAATGGGAAATGCAGTTCTGGCAATCTAAGATATAAGAGCGGAGCCTGCCGTCTTCAAGTAATTCATTCTAACTCAAAGAGCAGATATTTATAGATTATGAGGCATCTCGTGCTATAGGTCAGATCCGTACCAACAATAGTCTACTTCCCTTGGCAGAGAATTTCCTACACAAATGCATAGTTCAAATACTCATAAGCTATATGCTTAGTGTTTTTGTGGCCTCTACACCACACTTACGACCAAGAATAGTCCAATCCAACAGCTCATCCCATGAATATCAGCAATGACTAAGAAAACAATGGAGTTACTCTGTGAGTTGACTTTCCTTCTGGCATAGCTAACGTCAACATGCCCTTGAACCTGGGAAACCGCTTCCAATCTGCCCGAAATGAACAGCCATAACACGAGTCTAGCAAACTTTCACCCTGTGTGATTCTTGACAGAAGGGGGACCTATCAAGGTCTTGGTGTCTTATCTTGCTGTCATAGGATCAGAAGTAGATTACAAATTTTCCGATATTAAAGGACAAAGACCTCGGGAAAACATGAGTCAATAAACCTTCAACAGAAGGTTTAATCCATTTCAAGCCAACCTATGAAATAACACCAGAGTCAACCCTTCTTGTCCTGGAACCAGAAGACTGATCATTTGAATACTGACCACTGCAGCACCAGAGATGGGCTGAACGGGCACAGGCTCTGGCTAGATCACCAGTAAAAGGAGGGAAAAATGCATTAAAGTCTCTCTCATGCTTCTCTGAAAATAGGCATGAATCCACATCATAAAGCTGCCACGTTATCGGAAAAGATTTACTATTTGTTCAGGAGACACAGAGGCCCAGAATAACAGGGGTCTGAGGTTAAACAGCACAAGCAAAGAACTGTGTGAGCCACTGTGGCCACTCCCCACCTCTGCCTCTTCACTCCTATGAGCCCAGGAGGCAGAGAGTGGCTTTTCAAACCTCAAGAAAATTTTAAGGAAAAAAAAAAAAACAAAAGCATTTTCGTAAGCCTTCATGCTCAATAAAGACTGTGCAGACATAAAATCCCTCATTTAAATGGCTGCAGTTTTAATATAAAATGTATTATACAGGAAAAAGATTTTATTACCATTAAATGCTTGCTGCAATCCTACAACAGAGGAAATTGACCTTGATTCTGAATCTCCTGCCTTTTTCCTCCTTTATTCTCCTTACTGTTACTTACTGAACATACTTTCATTATTTCCCTTCCTTTTTGGAGAAATAATAATTTTCTCTAGAAGGTTAGTAAATGCACATTGTTTTCTCAAGACAATCCAACAGACTGTTTTGCAAAGAAATGCTAATAAAAGAATAGAGTAGAGACTTTGGAGACCAAAGAAACTCAATCTTGGAAAATAATGGAAACTGGCTTTCCCTGGTCTTGCAGACTCAATTTGAAGGGAGAAGATGAAATCCAGAGAGCAAGTAGTAAGGCAGAAGGAAGGTAAGGGATGAAGAAAATAGCCCTCTGAAAGTTATAAATAGGAAATCCTCGGGAAAAAAACAAAAAAAAAAGAGGAGCTCCTAATCATCTCCAGTCCTGGTAAAAAGAGACATTAATGGATGTAACCCCAAAACATTAACTCTGACATCACTAAAGGGATGCATAACTGTATCAGTAAAGGTGCCAGAAGGTAGCAAATGGCACGCTCATGTTGAGCAATCCAATTGCCCTAACCCCCTTATAGGTGCTAATTTACAGAGTGTGAGCAGAGCTGAAGAAAACACAGGGCATTGTGCAGCAGCTGTTACCAGCCCCTAAGCCCAAAGTGGCAGGGGAGGGAGCAGCTAGTCAAACCGAGGGAGGGGAGCTGCATGCAGAGGGCCACCTGGAAAAGCAGTAGTCTTCGGGAGAGAACCCAACAGAGAGAAAAATGGGGAAAATAAACGCACCAATCTCATTTCCCACCCAACTGCTGTCCAGTGCCTTGTTTGCGTCTCACCTTGGCCAAACCCAGCTGTGAGCCAAAGAACAAGGGCACCATTGAAACAGCCAAGATAGGTCCATCCTCCACATTGCAGGGCAGAGTGCAGAAGGATGGAGAGTAAATCTGGAGGAACTAACAGAAGACATCAGCAGATAACAGCCAAGAATTCAAAGAAATCAGCGAGAAGATAGTAAAAACAGAGTCAAACCAAACTCCATAGTTAAGAATGGTAAATTCACATAAACGTCTGATGTCAGAGAGATCTAGATTCAAATCTGTCAGCAACCATGTGATGTCAAGAATCTTACACAGTGAGCCTCAGTTTCTTGGCCTGTAAAATGGAGATAATGCTGTGCACTCACATGATGAATCATAAGACTGAGCTAAGCATTTTAGACTCTCAGTGATCACTGGTTCCTCCACCGCCGCCCCCCGACCCCCACCCATTCTCATCCCCTGTCTGTAGAGACTGCTCATTGAACTTGGTCACATGAAACAAAGAGAGAATTTGAGTCACCAGTGTCCATGGGTGGAGATGTAGCTTCACAGCACCCACTGGAGGAATCGAGAACACTCACCCTGTTCTTGGTGTCTGTGGTTCGGCCCAGCAACCTGCAGCCCGAGAATGAGCCTGGAATAGCTGAACCCAAAGCTTTGAAAGATCTTCCCCCACATCACACACTCTCTCAGGAGCTCTCCACGCTAGTTATAGAGGGAGGTGCCGCAGGGCCTATCATGTGGTCAGGCTACCCTGGCAGATCATCCTGGTCCTTCTGGACTCTATGTTCCTTTGATTCACCTTGAATCAGAAATAAGAGAGCACTGTAGCAGGACCTGGGTTATGCACAAACCCCTTAGAAGAACCTAATGTTAGGCTTTTTTTTTTTTCCCCAAGAACAATACCTATCTGCTTTCTTTTGTCTTCTGAGACCCTGCATCTCGTTCCTCGGGGCCATTCCTCAGCACAAAGATCGCTATTGCTCCAGTTTTCATGAGACATGAGGAAAGAAACTTTACAGCTTCTTCTGCACTAAAATGTAATAACTTTCTCCACACGGCTGCACAAAGGATTTCTCTGGGAACAAGGGACCAAGTTTCACAGTTGCATAAATATAAACTAAAGTAGAAATCCATCTTTGAGTCTGCAGGCACAGTCAACATTCCCATTTTTCAAGAGGCTCAAGGTCATTCTTCACTCTGTGTTCTTTCGGCTCGGCTTTAAAGTTAAGCTAGTTTAATAATTCATGACATCATACCCATTAAAATATGAGTATTTTCCACCAAAGGAAACAGCCTTTCTGGGTTTTTTTTCCCCCTTTCACGGTGGAAGAGGCCCAGACGAGTCCCTGCATCCAAAAGCAGTGACGCCCCGCAATAGCAACTGATGAAGTTTCAGAGAGAGGCTTGCAATTTCGTCTGCCGCTGCACACAGCCAGTTTTATCATGAAAAGCCAGCGCCATATGCCAGAGGAGACAGGTTAAGCCTCTTAAATGTTCCTGACAACAATGAGCTTTCATTTGTGAAAAGTAAACATCTGCCTCATGGGGAAATAATCCACAAAACAATGGAGATGGTTATTTGTTTGTTTGATTTATTGTGACTGCATTAGGGCCTGGGGGGGGGGGGTTCAGACACCCATGACCCATCAAAATACAAATAATTTCTTAAACATTTTAAAAATTTGTTTGAAACCTTCTTCTAAAGACATCAAAGGGGAGCCCTGCAGGCCCTAGACTCTTACAGGGAGGAGCTGGTGATTTCAAAGATTAGGAAAGAGAAGATCAGAATTCAGTGTGGGCTCCACTGCTAGCTATGGATCTTGGGCAAATCAGTTAACATCTCTGGGCCGTATTTTCTGCATCTGCAAATGAGGGTCAAAATGAAATCTATTCTACCGAGTCAAAGGGATATTATGAGACACCAGCGATTTGTGACTTTAGAAGTACTTTGTAAACTGTACAGCAAAACAAATGTTAAGGTGGTGGCAGGTATTAACCAGACAAATGGGACATTTGCCTCTACACTTTTAAAAGTCAATAGGCAGAAGATTTATTACCTACATGGCAAAATGAAGTTTCCTCTTACCTGCAGATCTTCCCTGGAAATGGTTGCAGCCCCCAGCTTATCTTAATATGGCTGAGTGTGCGGGTGGCAACGATCATTTGAGTGTCGGTCAGCTGGGAAAAGCTGGGCCCACAGTTCCCACTGGTGTGCCTGGGAAGAAGGAAAGATAATCATCCTCATCAATCCCTGTGGTTTGCAAAAATCCTTTTAGACTTTTTTTAATTTGACACTCCCAAAAGCTGTGTAAGTGGGTATACTTAGGCTGATTTTAAAATGAAAAAAAAAAAAAATGGAGATTCAGAGAGAATCCAGGTTATGCATAGGTCACAAGGACAGTATTAAAACCCAAACCCAAGGAGAGGGAAAATAGTAATGGCAGTCGTCCACTTGTTCCTTGTGTCCCTCCAGTGCCCATACAGATATCTCGCATGGCACTTGTGAGTTTCTCTATCACACTATGCGTATGTCTTTCATCCTTCCTTGAAGAAGGACCTGCGTCCTGATCACCTTTGAGCCCAACCCCTCTTTAACACCAAACTAGGCACATGACGGCCCCTAAAAGGATTTGTCGAATAATGAGAAAAGAAAGGGGAAAGTAGAAGAAGAAAATGAGTGATTTATTATTATTATTATTATTAACTTGTAAAAAAGTCTCTCCACTTCTCCTGAAACTCCTTAGGCTATGGGAACAGTCCCCTCTCTTGAGCTCAATTACAGAGTCCACAGTTAGTTGGAAGGAAGCAGGTGAGAGCAAGCAAGATTCGGGGAGCCTCCAGGCATGTAGAGCTGGCCAGGGAGGTGATGCAGAAAGAGAGAGTACAGGAAAATGCCTCTAGAAATTATTCCAGGAACTACTCTGGGAGATATGTGCCAGAGTCTGACCAAACCTGTCCATTGTAGTCTGGGCCCCAGACCACAAAGGGCTTTATCAGCTAATGTGAGCAGCCAGCAATGAATCTAGAGTTGGATAAATACATGGCCTAGATGCCACAGCCTCTCTTCGGCATGTACCGTGTGACCCATATCTTCAAACAGATAATCAAATATACCTTGAACTTGATGACACTTCCAAAGGAACAGAAAGAGTCAGCTTAAGCAAACCATTTTTAAAACCACTTTTGCATAAAAGCCTGTTTTAGACATTAACGAACTATCACTGGCTTATCCCCTCTCCTCCCACCTTGGAAATGGGCACTCTCCCCAATTTCATCAACACTCCACCTCCCAGCTTTATAACCTGCTCATTTTTGTTTTGTCTTGTTTGATTTTTTTAATTTGAAGATGTCAAATATATACAAAAGTAGAAAAATATAATTCATGTAATTTACCCTCATGGACTCATAACCTAGCTTCAACAATTATCATCTGTGGTCTCTCTCATCTCACCTCCACCCCAACCCTTTCCCCACCTTCATCCCTGCATTTGATTATTTTGAATCAATCCCAGACATGATATCATTTCATCCATAAATATTTCAGTATTTATATTCAGAGATAAGAACTCCTTTTTTAAGCATTTCTGGCACCATTTTGAACCTTTTTCTTCATTTTCACATCCAATTTATCACTAACTTAACACTGATTATTTCTCCAGCATGGTGTTTCCCTTTTGTTTGTATTTCTTCAAACCTCATCCTTATCTTAGTTCTCAGCCTAGAAGATGGAAATGCCTCCTACTCAGTGTCTCCACTCTTAAGTTCTCCTTTCTACCAGACACCTTTATCATTGCCCATCAACACCCTCTCCTTATCCCTTGTTCAAGAATCCACAGTGGGGATTTCTGTTTCCCGTAACAAATACTAGATTTGTCCTCCTGCCAAAACAACTTAAAAACAAAACATATGACACAAATTTTTTCATAAATCACATACAAAAGTCACAAAACAGAAGGGAAATTCACAAGTTGAACCCCCAGCTCTACACCAGGGAGTGATTTCCCAAGTGGATGACATAAGTAAGCTGGAGACCAAGCAGACCACAGAAGTCCTGGTAAGTTCAGTAGGCAGAGATCAAGAGTTTGGGGTAACTGGAGTGGATTCTGTGAGGTGGGGCACAGACGTTGAAGGATCTATACAGAGGGAAGGATCCCGTGTGGGGATCTCTGTAAGTGCTTAGTCAAGGACTGAACTATACATGGGTAGAGAGAGTTTGATACACAAAGTGTGGTACACAAAGTATACCAGAATTTGTCTATTCTCGGGTTGAGAGCAAACCAGAAATACGTAAGGTTAAGCAGTGTTGGGGGATGTTGTCAGCAAGAATGGAGAGACCTTGATAACACCTTGTGCACAGTCGAGGCACCCAGTTGAGACATGAGAAATACCACTCCTCAGGAGTAAAAATCATACCCCGAAGTAAAATTTACAATAGACCTACACTACCAAAGTCTAAAACCAAGCCTTGATATGATTGCCAGAAGAAATAGTGATGGAGACGTAGTCCCACAGGTTAAAGTTATCATGATTTGAAAAAACGTTGGAATTTTCACAGATATTCCCTAAAAAAAAAAAAAACAAAAAAAAAACAAGGCTTATACAAATTCAAGGTGATCTACCAGTAATTCCACCACCTATGAAAACAAAAATCAACAAAGGAATGTTACTGATTCACCCTCAACTTCCTCACTGGTTCAACCACAACATCCAGTATAAAACCAAAAATTACTAGACACACTCACACATACACACACAAAGTAAAATGTAATGCATAGTCCAAAAAAAACGAAGGTAGTAGAAACCAACCTAGAGGTGTTCCATATATGTAATTTATGATGCAAAGAAGATATCATAAATATATTCAAAGAATTAAAGGAATTACACACAAATTATTAAAAGAAAATGAAATGAAGATACAGAATCTCACCAGAGGAAATGAAAACCATTAAAAAATGAAAATTCAGGAACTGAAAAGTTCAATAATTTAAAGGAAAAGTTTTCTGCATGGGCTTTAAGCAAATTGAAAGTGGTAAGAGAAAAACTCAATGAACTTGAAGACAAATCAATAGAAAGCATGCAATCTGAAGAAGAGAATAAAAAGAGATAGAATAAAAATGAACAGGGACTCAAAGACCTAAGGACAATATTAAATAATCTAACATGTGTAACTGGAGTCTCATAAGGAGAAGGTGATATGGGAGAGCAAAATCATTTGAGGAAATGTCAGAAGCTCAGAGAGAAAGAGACCTGAGTTGTCAGATGTCCAAGTAGCAGATTAAAGCATCAAGTCCAAAATGAAAGAGCTAAGCATTTAATCACTTACCATGATGGTATAAGCAAGAAGCTAAAATTAGAGAAAATGCTGGTTCTTTGTTTTATTTGCTTCGTTAAATGGCACAGCAGTCAGGGGTCAGGTGAATCAGAGCAGACATGGGGATTGTCTTGATGTTGAGAGAACCCCTAACAAAAGACTCCAGCAGTTTTATGGACCTTGGGGTCAGAAGAATGGAGAGGAGGACTATAAGTCGAAAAGTACTGGGCACTGAGTCAGAGTGGGGAAAATGTCTTCAGGTTTTCTCCCTCTTTACCCCTATAAGAAGACCCCAGTGGAAGCATCTAAAAAAGACATCTGATAAGGGCTCAGATACAGAGATCTAGGAATAAAAGTGCTGAGTCTCAGAATGCAAACACGCAAAGAGGGTGACCCACCAGTGGATCCATGTCCTTGACTGCGATTCCCTCCAGACACCTCAGTGTACTGGCTGTGCACCAACTCTGGTGTGGAGAGGGTAGCTTCCCACCATGAGGTATGTCACGGAAAGCCTTTGTAATTGCCTATGGCCAAGACTGAAAAATCCCACATAGGTTTTTAACCAGAAGCTGGACTCCTCAGAAATAATACCTGAAAATTTCCCACATTTGATGAAAATTTTCAGCTTATAGATCCAAGAATTTGAGTGAACCACAAGCAAGATAAATATAAGGACTACCCAACCAAGGTAATTCATGGTCAAACTGTTGAAAACCAATGGTAAAGAGAAAAATTTGAAAACAGCCAGAGAATAAAAGACATCATAAACAGGGTAACAACAATACAAATAATGGCTGTGTTATCATTAGAGGAAGGGAAGAAGGAAGAGGAGAGAAAGAAAAAGAGGAATAGAGGCCAGACGACAATGGAATCCCATCTTTAAAATACTGAAAAGCAAAAAACTATCAACCCCAAATTTTGTACCCAGCAAAACTGTCCTTCAAAAAAACCAAGTGCAGAAAGGAATGTTCAGACAAAAGAATGCTGAGAAAATTTTTAGCCAGGGGACTCACACTAAAAGAAATTCCAGAAGATCTTCCCTATGCTTGGGAAAGGATACCAGACAGGAACTTGGATCTGCAAGAAGGAATGAAGAGAACCAGAATTGGTAAATAAGTGGGTAAGCATGAAACACTCCTTTATTTTCTTCTCATAATTTCCTGAAAACTATTGAAAGCATAGCAATGCTGTCAGGTGGGATTTATAATTTACGAAGAAGTAAAAGAGATGAAAAAATAGAGCAAAGGTCAGGAGAGAGGTAAATGGATTACACTGTTGTAAGATTATTAAATTTGTGACATGAGACATAAAAAGCATGAATTGTCAGGTTTGAGATAGGAAATGAGGACTAGAGGTACCTGGGTAGCTCAGTCAGTTAAGCATCGGACTCTTGATTTCGGCTCAGGTCATGATCTCATGGTTCATGAGATGGAGCCCCACCTTGGGCTCTGTGCTGACAGCATGGAGCCTGCTTTCGATTCTCTCTCTCCTGCTATATCTGTGCCTCCCCATTGTGTGCACATGTATGTACGTACATTCTCTCTTTCTCAAAATAAATAAATAAACTTAAAAAAAATGGGGACTAAAAAGTGGGAAGTGAGTAGAAGTGAGAAGCGAGAGGTAAGAAGCCACAGAATATGGACCCCCACATCTGGTAAACACAGGGATACCTATTAAACACTGAAGGTGCAACCCCTCTCTAGGATGTTTGGATTTTACTAATGATTCTTAAAAAAACTTAAGACTATCTCATGACTAAGTGACAGACTATGGGATTTGAATTTCAGACTAGAAATCTCTGCCAGCACTTCCTCAAGTCACACATACAGGTGACAGCTTGCTTGGCTGACGTTGGTATCCAGGGCTGATTCCAACTCTCAATTTACCACAATCTTCAACTTACCAGAAGCTCCTTTTTGCCATATTACTTGAGATAAATAAGAATATACATTTTAAAAAATATTCTACTGCATATTGTGAATTTTACTAGATATTATTTATACCTTTAATTATGTTTTATTATAATGTGTTAAAACTATGCATAGGATATAGTTTGTCCTCATTTAATCTGTTCTATATCAATGCATCAACGTGTAAATCACAGCATTTTCTACTACAGGCCTGGGAAGAGAATGAGCAGAGGTGGGGCCATCCCAGGTGGCAGCACAGTAACAAGGGACACCGAGGATCTTAATTCTCAGAGGCTAAGCCCTTTACCTGATTGGTGTAACTTGAAAGGAATACCGACTGTTATCATGATTAATAAACACTCACTCAAAACTTGAAGCAAAAATAAAAGAATGTGCTCATTAAACACATAGAAGAGACAAAAATGTTGGTTTCCAGGGCCTAGAGGGAGGAGGCATAGGGGAGGTGTGGATGAAAGGGCATAAAGTTTCAGTCACACAAGATGAATGGATTCTGGAGACACACTGTACACCTGGGGGCCTAAGGTAATACTGTATTGGACTTAAAAGTTAGTGAAGGAGGGGGGCGTGGGTGGCTCACTTGGTTAAGCATCTGACTCTTTGGTTTTCACTCAGGTCATTACCTCACAGTTTGTGAATTCAAGCCCTACATCCAACTCTGCACTGGTGGTGTAGCCTGCTTGGGATTCTCTGTCTCCCTCTCTCCCTCTGTCCCTCCACCACGCATGTGTGCGCTCGCGCTCTCTCTCTCTCTCTCTCTCTCTCTCTCTCTCTCTCTCTCTCAAAAACAAATAAATAAACGTTTAGGGAGGGTCCAAGATGGTGGAACAGCATGGAAGTTTTTTTGCATCTCTCACCCATGAAATACAGCCAAATCAACACTAAACCACCCTGCACACCTAGAAACCTGATTTGAGGATTAACACAACAATCTGCACAACCTGAACAACAGAACTCAGCAGGTACACAGTGCAAAGAGGCGAACTGGGGACAGAGAAGCCGCAGAGGTCAGGGAGCTGTTTTTGCTTGCAGAGAGAGGACAGAGATGGGGGAACAGTACAGGAAGAGCACATCCCCCGCAAAGCAGCTGGAGAGAAAGTGGAAAAGTGGAAACAGCCGCAGGGACTGAACAAAACAGGAAGAAAGGAGAAAGGAGAGGGTTCAAATTCCATTATGACTCTATAAACAGGGGGAGCACAGAGTCTGAAACTCTGCAACTCCATACCTGGCAGAGCTCTGAAGGGAAGGGCGAATCCCCAAGAGCAGGGAGCGAGGTCCTTGGGGTCCTTGGGGTCCTTGGGGTCCTTGGGTCACGAGCAGAAGCAGATCCCCTGGTGGGAGGACATTTGGTAGAGGCTGTGCAGGAACCCCACAGGCAAGGTCCCAGCAAACCCCAGAGGACAACCACATTCACTGGTGCTGGAACAGGACATTAAGGGTGAAGCCTGGCACCAGATGTGTGTTGTGATTTTCCATAATCCCTGAAATGCTGCTGCAACACAATCACTTGAACTTTTCCTGGGGCAGGCTGGACGCAGCCACAGTCTCTGGGCATCGGCGGCAGCACCACCCCAAAAACTTTCCTGGGTGCAACCGACACCCAGCTATTGTTCAGTGAGACCCTCCCCCAGAAGGTCTGAGCAGATCAAAGCTCCAGTCCCTCAGAAGTGAGTGGTTGTGAAACACAGCCGCATCTGAGATAAAATTCAGGAGGAAGGTATTGTCTGGCAAGCTGACAGCTTGGTCAGGGGCAGTGTAAAAGCAGGGAGTGGACGGAAGCTGGAGACAAAAGAAGGGTGCACAATTGCTGATCAGGGAGAACAGAGTTCTGATACTAGAGACTGGGTAGCTGGGTGATGCCATTTTCACACCTCCCGCACATAAACACCTACAAGTGCCACAACAATCCACCCCAGTAAGCTAAGCAGCACCATGTAGTGAAGAACAGAGCTGTTACACTAAGCCCCACACAACTGGGCCAACCTCACTCTTCAGGAACACCACAAGTCTCTCTGCCTGCTTAGTTTACAGACTATAAAGTGCTTCATAGTTAGACTTCAATGGGAAACAGATGTAATTTCAATCATAGTGTGATTGCTGTTCCATCTGTTCAATTTTTTTCCATTTTCCTTTGTTTTTCTTGAATACAGAAAGAGAAAAAAATTATTTTTATTTTCAATTTTTATTAAAAATATTTTTCTTTAATTATTTTCTACTATATTTTTACTTTTTGTACATTTTCCAAATTCTATTTTACTTCAATCATTTCATTTTATTCCATTTCATTGTATTCACTTTTTCAAATTTTCAAATGTTTTCCTTTTTTTTTCTTTTTTTATCCTCTTTTCTTATCTTTCCCCTTTTCTCTAATCTAACAAAGAGACCAAAACATACCTAGGATCTAGCATCATTTATTTGATTTCTTTCCGTGTGTTGTTTTTAATTGTTTAATTTTAATTTTTTTCACCTTATTAATTTCTTTTCTTCCTTCAAAATGATGAAACAATGGAATTCACCCCAAAATAAAGAGCAGGAAGAAATGACAGCCAGGGCCTTAATCAACACAGATACAAGCAAGATGTCTGAATCAAAATTTAGAATCATGATAATAAGAATACTATCTGGGGTTGACAATAGATTAGAATCTCTTTCTGCAAAGATAAAATGAATAAAAGCTAGTCAGGATGAAATAAAAAATGCTATAACTGAGCTGCAATCTCAATGGATGCCACGGAGGCAAGGATGGATACGGTAGAGCAGCAAATCAGTGATATAGAAGACAAACTTATGGAGAATAATGAAGTAGAAAAAAAAGAGAGACTAAGGTAAAAAAAAAAAAAGCATGATTTAAGAATTAAAGAAATCAGTGACTCATTAAAAACGAACATCAGAATCATAGGCGTCCCAGAAGAGGAAGAGAGAGAAAAAGGGTTAGAAGGGTTATGTGAGCAAATCATAGCAGAAAACTTTCCTAACCTGGGGAAAGACACAGACATCAAAATCATGGAATCCCAGAGGACTCCCATTAGGTTCAACAAAAACCGACCATAAACAAGGCATTTCATGGTCAAATTCACAAAATATTCAGTCAAGGAAAATCATGAAAGCAGCAAGAGAAAAAAAAAATACTTAACATACAAGGGAAGACAGATCAGGTTCAGAGCAGACCTATCCACAGATACTTGGCAGGCCAGAAAGGAGTGGCAGGATATATTCAATGTGCTGAATCTGAAAAATATGCAGTTACGAATTCTTTATCCAACAGGGCTGTCATTCAAAATATGAGATATTAAAACGTTCCCAGACAAAAATTAAGGAGTTCATGACCACTAAACCAGCCCTGCAAGAAATTTTAAGGGGGACTCTCTGAGGGGAGAAAAGATGGGGGGAAAAAAGCAACAAAGACTAGAAAGGACAAGAGAACACCACCAGAAACTCCAACTCTACAAGCAACATAATGGCAATAAATTCATACCTTTCAATACTGATTCTGAACGTCACTGGACTAAATGCTTCTATCAAAAGACATAGGGTAACAGAAAGGATAAGAAAGCAAGATCCACCTATATGCTGTTCACAAAAGACCCATGAGGAGTACGTGGAAGCCAATGAAAATGATAACACCACAGCCCAGAACCTCTGGGATGCAGCAAAGGCAGTCATAAAAGGGAAGTATATTGCAATCCAGGCCTTCTTAAAGAAGAAACAAAGGTCTCAGATACACAACCTAACCTTACACCTTAAAGAGCTGGAAAAGAAACAGCAAATAAAGCCCAAAACCAGCAGAAGACAGGAAATAATAAAGACCACAACAGAAATCAATTCTATCAAAACCAAAAAACCAGTAGAACAGATCAATGAAACCAGAAGCTGGTTCTTTGAAAGACGTAACAAAATTGATAAACCCCTAGCCAGTTTGATCAAAAAGAAAAAGGAAAGGACCCCAATGAATAAAATCAAGAATGACAGAGGAGAGATCACAACCAACACAGCAAAAAGACAAAAAATAGTAAGAGAATATTATGAGCAATTATACACCAATAAAATGGGCAATCTGGAAGAAATGGACAAATTCCTAGAAACATATACACTACCAAAACTGAAACAGGAAGAAATAGAAAATTTGGACAGACTCATAACCAGTAAAGAAATCAAATTAGTAATCAAAAATCTCCTACAAAACAAGAGTCCAGGGCCAGATGGCTTTCCTGGGGAATGCTACCAAACATTTAAGGAAGACTTGACATCTGTTTTCTTGAAGCTGTTCCAAAATACAGAAATGGAAGGAAAACTTCCAAATTCTTTCTATGAAGTCAGCATTACCTTGATTCCAAAACCAGACAAAGACCCTACTAAAAAGGAGAACTATAGACCAATTTCCCTGAGGAACATGGATGCAAAAATCCCCAACAAGATATTAGCCAACTGGATCCAACAATACATTAAACAAATTATTCATCATGACCAAGCAGGATTTATACGTGGGATGCAGGGCTGGTTCAATATCCACAAAACAATCAGTGTGATTCATCACATCAGTAAAAGATAGGACACAAACCTCTCAATAGATGCAGAGAAAGCATTTGACAAAATACAGCATCCTTTCTTGATAAAAACCCTCAAGAAAGTAGGGATAGAAGGAGCATACCTCAAGATCATAAGAGACATATATGAAAGACCCACTGCTAATATCATCCTCCATGGGGAAACACTGAGAGCTTTCCCCCTAAGGTCAGGAACAAGATAGGGATGCCCACTCTTGCCACTGTTATTCAACATAGTATTGGAAATCTTAGCCTCAGCAATCAGACAATGCAAAGAAATAAAAGGCATCCAAATCAGCCAGGAGGAGGTCAGTCTTTCCTCCTGGAAAAATGACATGATACTCTGTATGGAAAACTCAAAAGATTCCACCAAAAAACTGATAGAACTGATACATGAATTCAGCAAAGTCACAGGATATAAAATCAATGCTCAGAAATCGGTTGCATTGCTGCACACCAATAATGAAGGAACAGAAAGAGAAATCAAGGAATCGATCCCATTTACAATTGCACCAAAAACCATAAAATACCTAGGAATAAATCTAACCAAAGAGGTGAAAAATCTATACACTGAAAACTATAGAAAGCTTATAAAAGAAACTGAAGAAGACACAAAAAATGGAAAAAGATTCCATGCTCCTGGAGAGGAAGAACAAATATCGTTCAGATGTCAATACTCCCCAAAGCAATCTACATATTCAATGCAATACCTATCAAAACAACCCCAGCATTTTTCACAGAGCTAGAACAAACAATCCTAAAATGTGTATGGAACCAGAAAAGACCCTGAATAGCCAAAGCAATGTTGAAAAAGAAAACCAAAGCTGGAGGCATCACAATTCCGGACTTCAAGCTCTATTACAAAGCTGTAATCATCAAGACAGTATGGTACTGGCACAAAAACAGACAGTCAGATCAATGGAATAGAGAACCCAGAAATGGACCCACAAGCGTATGGCCAACTAATCTTTCACAAAGCAGGAAAGAATATCCAATGGAATAAAGGCAATCTCTTCAGCAAGTGGTGCTGGGAAAACTGGACAGTGACATGCAGAAGAATGAACATAGACCACTTTCTTACACAGTACACAAAAATAAACTGAAAATGGATGAAAGACCTCAATGTAAGACAGGAAGCCATCAAAATCCTCGAGGAGAAAGCAGGAAAAAACCTCTTTGACTTTGGCTGCAGCAACTTCTTCTTCAACACATCTCCAGAGGCAAGGGAAACAAAAGCAAAAATGAACTACTGGGACCTCATCAAAATAAAAAGCTTCTGCACAGTGAAGGAAACAATCAGCAAAACTAAAAGGTAACTGACAGAATGGGAGAAGATATTTGCAAATGACTTATCAGACAAAGGGTTAGTATCCAAAATCTATAAAGAAGTTATTAAACTCAACACCCAAAAAACAAACAATCCAGTGAGGAAATAGACAAAAGACATGAATTGACACTTCTCCAAAGAAGACATCCAGATGGCCAACCAACACATGAAAAAATGCTTAACATCACTCATCATCAGAGAAATACAAATCAAAACCACAATGAGATACCACCTTACACCTGTCAGAATGGCTAACATTAACAACCAGGCAACAACAGATGTTGGCGAGGATGTGGAGAAAGAGGATCTCTTTTGCACTGCTGGTGGGAATGCAAACTGGTGCAGCCACTCTGGAGAACAGTATGGAGGTTCCTCAAAAAATTAAAAATGGAACTACCCTATGACCCAGCAATTTCGCTAGTAGGTATTTACCCAAGGTATACAGGTGTGCTGTTTCAAAGGGACGTATGCACCCCAATATTTACAGCAGCACTATTAACAATAGCCAAAATATGGAAAGAGCCCAAATGTCCATCAATGGATGAATGGATAAAAAAGATGTGGTATATATATACAATGGAGAATTACTTGGCAATCAAAAAGAATGAAATCTTGCCATTTGCAGTTAGGTGGATGGAACTAGAGGGTATTATGCTAAACGAAATTAGTCAGAGAAAGACAAATACCTTATGACTTCACTCATATGATGACATTAAGATACAAAACAGATGAACATAAGGGAAGGGAAGCAAAGATAATATAGGGACAGGGAGGGGGACAGAACATGGGAGACTCTTAAATGTAGAGAACAAACAGAGGGTTACTGGAGGGGTGGTGGGAGGGGGGATGGGCTAAATGGGTAAGGGGAATTAAGAAATCTACTCCTGAAATCATTGTTGCACTATATGCTAACTAATTTGGATGTAAATTTAAAAAAATAAAATTAAAAAAATATCTACCATCAAAAGAATTTGGCCCAAAATATAATGGTCAGTAAAAAATAAAATATTCATTAACATATGAAAAAAAAGAATATCTGTCTCTAGGGGCGCCTGGGTGGCTCAGTCAGTTGGGCAGCTGACTGTGGCTCAGGTCATGATCTTGTAGCCTGTGAGTTCAAGCCCTGCATCGGGCTCTGTGTGACAGCTCAGAGCTTGGAGCCTGCTTCCAATTCTATATCTCCCTCTCTCTCTGCCCCTCCCCTCCTCACACTCTGTCCCTCTCTCTCTCAAAAATAAACATTACAAAAATGTTTTAATAAATACAAAGAATTTTTGTCTTTAAAAAATTTTTTTAACTAAAAAATAAAAAGAATTAATAGTAGGAATATAAGGGAAGGAGAATAGGAAGGAAGAAGGAAGGAAGGAAGGAAGGAAGGAAGGAAGGAAGGAAGGAAGGAAGGAATTGCAATGGCCCTGTACCCATCAGTCAGATCTACTCCTTCATCTGGTTGCTTCCTCTTCCCCCATCAGCCCCACAAATCTATTCCCACTGCCTTTCTCACTCTGTTCTTCACCTATTTCACTAGTCTCTTTCTTACCATCCTTCTGGGTCCCCAAAATCATTTCTCTTGGCTCTCTATAAACCTTAACTCTATTCTCCTTCAGGGCCAGGCATTTCTCAGAGCCTATCAGACCCAAGTTTAAGATGTGACCTCTTCTGTAGAGACCATCTCCCCCCACAAATATAAATCTGCGATCGTGAAAAAAGATTTCAGTGTTAGGGGCACCTGGGTGTCTCAGTCAGTTAAGCTGCTGCCTTCGGCTCAGGTCACGATCTCACAGTCTGAGAGTTCAAGCCCCACATCAGGCTCTGTGCTGATAGCTCAAAACCTGGAGCCTGCTTCAGATTCTGTGTCTCCTTCTCTCTCTCTGCCGCTCCCCCACTCATGTTCTGTCTCTCTCAATCTCAAAAATAAATAAACATAAAAAAATTAAGATTTCAGTTTTAATCCTGCCATTTTATTCCCTGTTCCTGACAGATTTGTAATTTGGGGCTGGTGAATTCTAATAACGGTACACCTTGTGTTTGTTGCTCTGATAGGCTAGAAAGCTTCCAACATTTTATTTATTTATTTATTTATTACTAATTTATAAATAGCCCACTTCGCTTTGCTCGCTCTTGAACTCCCCAGATGTCAGGACACCAGTTAAAATAATTTCTGGTGGCCTGAACCTGTTACCACTTCAGGCCTCAAGCCCAGACCTTTGCAAATCAGTCAGCAGAGCAAGAAGGTTGCTATTCTCACATTTTAAAGCTTTCCCCTGTTAATATCGCCTGGCTGGATTTTCTTTTGCTAGAGAGCATGAGATCAGTGTTGAGACATCTGACAACAGCTTTTCTTCATTGTCTACAGGTGTCTGGGGAATTGACTCTGCCTGGATCTCCTCCCAGTCTTCCTCTGGCTCCTATATCCCTGCTTCCAACGGTTCCTCGTTCCCCACACCAAGAAAGGCTGGGTTGGGGAGAGGACTGGCAAGTATCCTTTCTAGTCTATGTTTCTCTGATTTCTTTTCTGTGCAGCACGTGTACACCTACTCCTAACTCATTTTTAGCTTTTGGTCAATAACTCCCTCAAATATTTACGGAGTGTCTTCTATGCACAAGCACTCACCGGGCAGCAGCAAATCAGACCTTATAGTCAAATGAAACAACTAATCATTCATTTAAAGATTTCATTACAGTTGTGAGAAGTGTGAGATGGGCAAGACGGTCTGAGAGAATGTAAGCTGTGACACAGCCCTGCTGGAATGTCAGGGAGGGCTTCTGTGAAGAAGTGATTTTGAGTTGAGTCGAAACTAAGGAGCAAAGTGGCTATAGGAGGAGGTAGAGGGGATCGGAAGGGCAGGCCAACAAGTGGAAAGGAACGTGGCCCTTGGACGCCCTGAAATAAGGCTCTAGGTGGCCAGGGCTCAGGGAACAAGGGGAAAGTGCCACACGTTGAATGCAGTGAAGCAGGCAGGGGCTGGGTTCCACAAGACCAGCAGGCCATATTAAGGATTTGGGGCTCTATCTGGAGTAATGAAATTTCAAACCTTCCCAGTCATCCATAGCATCAATTTCAAAGTCAGTTCTGTAAGCGAAGAGAACAAATCCACAGAAATTGAGACACTGCCCAGTTCCTAACGCCATTGACAGTTTGTAGGAAACTCTAAACCCTCCAGAACTGCAGCTCTGAAGCTCACTGTCCTGCCCAGGAAAGTTCCCAGTGATATTGTGTTAACTGAAACATCCTGCCGACCACTGTCCTGCTAAACAGGCTCAGTCTGGTCCCACCTTGGCCGGGGATGAGGCTCTCCCTTCGTACCAGCACGCCCCTCAGTATTCCCAGACAGCTAGTATCCAGCATGATGACCATCGTTAATAATACAGTATTGCTCCTGGAAATTTGCTTAGAGAGCAGATTTCAGGTGCTCCCACCACACAAACACAAATGCTAACTATATGAGGAGATGACATATTAATTAGCTTCACTGTAGTAATCACATCACTGTGTGTATGTATATCACATCGTCATATCGTACACCTCAAAATAGACAATCTTATTTTTTAGAATTTAATTTAGTTTTTAAAAAGAGGCCCGACTCCCCCACTTTCTGTCTGCAGGTCAGTGTCCTTGATGTTGTTGTGCATTGATGATGGACCAGTGGGACACTGGACAGTCTCGCCATGCAGATGAACGGGGCTCTGAAAGGAGCACGGGCTGGGTGTCAGACTGACAGGTGACAATGGGTGGTCCCCTCTGGGTTTCAGTGGGACGACCTCAGGCTGCTTGGCTTCTGAGTGGCAACCTGGAACAGGCCACCTTGCTTAGGTGGTTTCTCAGTGTCACTTTTCCTCTCTACTCAGTCCCACATGCCCTTCTCTCTATCCCACAGCATCCGTGCCAGACGTCTTCCATTCACCCCTGCAGATCCACTCTCCGTCCTGCTCCACCCAGCTCCGTAACCAGGAGCCTGACCCCCATGGACCACTTCAACAAGCCCCCTCGCTCTGCAGTTGCCGGCTGAAGTCAGCCCACGGGGAGCACTTCAGGAGAGAAGAGAAGGAGTGGAGGCGTTTATGACTTCTGCTCTCTTGTGTGGGTCACCGTGAACTGACCTCAGCCAAAGTTCATGGCTCCACCAGATGGACCTCTCCGGACAGCCGTCCTCACTGGTGCCAGTAACTGCTCCCTCCCCTGCTCTCTCAGGCCTTGGAGTTGCATTGGTTCCTGGTGTTGCCAACCCCTTGGACGTAGCACCAGCCCTCCTTGCTCTCCCTACACTCTGCCCTCATCTTTGCAAATGGTGCCTTCATCAAACTCCCCAAGGGACTGAACTTAAGGGTGCCATGCTCCTCCCCACTCCCTGAGCCACACACCCAAACTCACAGCCCAGAAGTCTCAGCATTCCATCCCCATCTTAGGCCAGTGACTGCCTTTTTTTTTTTTTTCTAATACATTTTGACTCAGATTCCCTGGTGACTGACCTGCATAGGCCCTCGAAGAAGCTGAAGGAATTTAACAAGTGTAGAGTAAGGGGAGAAGCATGGCTGATGCTCTGTTCCTCCCCTTCCCTAAAAGGCCTGACCCAATCTGTCTCCCTTTACCTCCAGCCACACTGTTCTCCTTGCTGCCTAAACACACCAGGCACCACCCACCAACAGTTTTACAACTCCTGTTCCCTCTGTCTGTAATACCCTTCCCCCAGAAATCCACCTGGCTCACTCCCCCACCAGATCTCTTCCTCAAATGTCACCTTTTCCATTAGACTTCTCTGCTCTCCCAATTTAAAATTACCCCCCCCCCCCGCCCACCTCAGTATTCTCATCCCCTTCCCTGCTTTCTGCCTCTCCAGCCCCCCTTTCTAATACACTCTCTAAGTATTTCTTTTGTTCATTGATCACACATACACCCTCACTTGAATGCTCTATGAAATGTTCCACGAAGGCAGGGATTTTTGTCTGTTTTGCTCACAATCATATCCTCAATATCCAGACCCAAACCACACATGCTATTTGTTGAACAAGTGAAATCTTGGTTCCAGAAACAGATATGTAGAAAGGGCTCCACACCAGTGACCATTTTTGGTCCCCAAACCTTTGATCAGTCTCCCGGCATAGTCACTTCCTGCCAACTCTCAACTGCAGCGAGTATCTGTGCCTCATCCGTGACTCTCTGCAGAACGGAAAACATAAGCTCTGCTAGGTGCATGTCCAGTCGCATCCAGTTGGGCTACATTCCTGGGGAGCTGAGGCCTTGCTCTTTCCAGTCTCCATTTCAGAAGTTGAATGATGCACTGGAACTATAAAGCTTCTCTTTACCTGGGAATATGACCCCACTGACCCTGCGGTAAGATATACACTTTGAGCAGACATAGCCATTCACTCTATTCATTCTGAAAGCTCCTAATACATGCTCGGCTTTTTGCCAGAAGCTGAGAAAGGAAAGATGAATAAAATATGGTCCTCTCCCTCCAGGTGCTCTGACACACCACACCGGTCTTCTATGAGGCGAGAAGATGAAAGACATTCTCTTCTGTAGTGCAGAATCAACCCACTAGGTTCGACCACTCCCAGACGGTGCAATAGCACTAAACACATGGAGAGACTTTCCATCCCCAGGAGAGCCAGGCCTTGCCTCTGGATCTACAGTCTCTGAGAAATCAGAGACATGATCCACCACCCCCTCCCCTTTTTATTTTTGAGAGAGAGAGAGGGAGAGAGCACAAGTGAGCAAGGGGCAGAGAGACAGAGAGACAGAGAGAGAGTATCGTAGTAGGGGCAGAGGGAGAGGGAGACAGAGAGAGAGAAGCGGGGCTCACCCAAAGCCGGGCTCTTGGTTGTTTTTTTGTGTTTTTGTTTTTCTTTTTGTTTTTTTTTTTTTTACCGAAGCAGGGCTCATGTTCCCCTGAAGTGGGGATCAAGCTCTCCTGATGTGGGATTTGAACTCATGAACCATAAGATCATGACCTGAGCCACCCAGGTGCCCGTGATCCATTCCAATATCAGAAACCAAGAGAGAGGAAGCCCAAAGTTGAGGTGAGTTCCTGCCACATCCTGGGACCTACAACTACCGCAAACCCCTGCAGGCAGGGACATAACCAAAATCATGACTCAGGCCCAGCACCTGCAGAGACCAGGCAAAGAAGTATTTGTTGAGTGAATGAGTGAGTGAGTGAGTGAGTGAATAAATAAATAAATAAATAAATAAATAAATAAATAAATATGAAGGAGCTAGAGGTAATAAGGGATTACAGTCAAAGGTGGGTCCCCTATTTTGTATCCATCCCTCCTGAACGCTACCATCTGCATTCCCAGAGCCCATGGGTCCTCTGGATGTCCACTGCAACGGGGGTAAAGGTTGGAGCCGAAAGAGGGGTTCAGTGTCAGGAGAATAAGCTCAATGGTAAAGATTAGAAACAGAGAACAAATCAGTAAATTCAGTTGAGGATTAGTATCTGGACCCTCAGGTGTCAGCTGAACATCGATTATTCATTAGATAATGCAATTGCACTCAACAAAAGGCACAGCAAAAGCCCTGGACAGTTTTAAGTAGCAGAATTAGCTATTTGTTCCCTTAGGTTTGTGTGCTCTGTGAGAAACTAAATGCGGTTTCTCAGGAATAATGCCCAGGCACAGCTTTTTAAGATAGCCATCGAAGTGGACCAAATACATCATTTCTTTTCACACGCTTTCCATTAAATTTCAGTAACTGTCTCTAAGAGGTTAGACTCCAAGAACCAGAATCAAGGATGCAGGCTCTAGGGCAGCCAAGGGGTGAGAGGCAGGTCACCAGGAAGCCTAATGCAATGAATTAATTCTCTGAATGCTGGGCCTCTGAATGATGGGGGACAGTGCTGGGGAAGGCGGGGGGGGGGGGGGAGGGCGCTGGGGGGGCACTTAAGGAACTGCACAGACCACCTCCCAGCTGATGTTTCTGCTGTTCAGATGCGCTGATGAATACTCTTGTTCTCCCACCTCTCAAAGTAACACCTGGAACCTAGTTATAAAGCACCTTAGTATGGAAATAATTCTGCCTGCAAAGCAGATGTGTGCTGCCCCTGCCATTTCTTGGGCATATGCAGAACTTACAGGGTGTCAAAATCTCAAAACTACTCTTCAAAGCACAGTACCTGTTCTCTCTCTGTTCACATTTCTAAAATGATGGTTGGCACAGGCTTCATGCAATCGATCCCAGGAAGCTTCTATCAACCCTTTTGCAGATGCTCTCAGTCCTGAGCATTTCCAGAAAGAACAGTACTTTTCTTTGAATAGTCTGCCAGCTGGTCGGAGAAAGGCAGGTGCAGATCTTTTTAAATGCCATATGCACTGCGTCCTCTCCCAGCTTCCCCGCCTGCCCCCCGCCACAATCTTGAGAAGCGGTTGTTCGGGTTGTTTTATTTTTTTCTTCCACACAATTTTCCCGAAGACTACTGTGGTCAAAAGCAACAGTTATTTTTAAAAAACAATGAAAAGTGTTAATACTAGTGATTTTAATTTACAAGTGGATTTTCAACACTTGCTACACAAAATTCTGTCTAATATAAGAAGAGCCGCCAAGGCTGGTCTGGAGAAGGAAAGAGGACATTTGACTTTTACCTCCTAGGACTAGTCGGCTGAAAATGGCACTGTTCTGTTCACTTTCTGTGCTCCTCTGTTCGCCTTAGAATAACTGAGGCAAGGAAAGGGATGGAGTGTTTCTTTGTGATCTTGCCATCACCACCAACCTGCTATCACATTAGATTTTTCCATTTTGTGCAGGAATGAAAATAAAATAGCAAGGCCCCGGCTATCTTTGATACAAGCCTAGAATAGCAACTAGAGGAATAAACAGCTCCAACCTCACTCATCGCTCTTTCAGGTAGAATTCTATTACATTTAAAAGTATCCTTTGAAATTCTGATTAGCCCCAAGCCTTTGAAAGCAGATAGTTATGCAGAGGCCCACCTAAAGCAAAATTCTCGAGCTGACAGCTCCACAGCCTTTTGACCCTCCACCCTCTGGAAGCCTCTGCTCAGCCTCCTGACTCCACCAGCAGATGTTTTTGAGCTCACTGAGGTACAAACCCTTCTGATGGGCATATGAAACCAGGGGTAAAGGACAAAACCGGTCGTTCTAGGGAAATAGGTATGTAAATTGACCCGAGAGAACAGAAAGCACTAATATATATGCAGCCTGAACAACACACCCTTCGTTCATTTATTCATCCCACAAAGATTTATTGAGCACCTACTAACATGCCAGGTACTCAGCTGGCTGCTGGGGATATGATGGAGAAAGACAGACGTAGCCCCTACCCTCTAGGAACTCACGGTCCAGTGGGGGAGACAGGCAGCAACCAAATGATCCCACAAACCATGAACAGCAGTTGCTGGGACCAGTGTGGCAAAGTGAGGTCCACGGGGTCCTGTGAGCACGTGGTCAGGGCTTCAATGAGCCAAGGCTTCCAGAGGGAGTTTTGACCTGAGATCCAGGAGATGAAGACATAGAAGGAAGGAGGGCAGAAAGGCCTTCACGTGGAAGTTTGTGGTCCTCAGTGCAATCCAACCTGCACAGACACCAGGCGTTGCTGTAGCTGCCTTACTTAGGCTGAGTGCCTGAACTGCACAGAGCCAGTGGGGTCTCATTGCTCATTTCATATTTTCTGAGCATTTACTGTGGGTAAGACACTGTGCTACCTGTTTATGAACACTATCACATCCATTCCTTACAGCATCCCTGGCATGTCAGGGGTACTACTATCTGCCAACCTAAAAGATGGTTTGGATCTGGCTTGTGGGTATTAGTTTACCCATCCCCAGTATAGAATGCATGTGAGGTGGCTGGAGTGAGAGCAGCCGTTTTGGACCATGAGGTGAAAGTATCTACTGGGAATGGCAGAGAAATAAACTAGAAGGAATCTGTATCCTGGTTATCACAGAGCCATCCTGTGAGCTAAGGAACTGAGGCACAGAGAGGCTGAGCAACATTCCCAAAGCCAACCAGAAAGTGACAGGCTAGGCCAGGACTGAACCTGACTCTATAGCATTCTGAAGTCTGCACTGCTCCTCCCACGCCTCACCATCTCTGATCAGGGATCTGGCGCCCTCACTTAAGCTTTCCCAGTGTGGCGGCTGAACACTCTGAAGGCTGAGATCTTCTGTAGGCCTACTCAAAACCTCTTTTGTTTCAAAGTAGCTGATTCCTCCCCTCCTTCATAAAACACAGGCAACAATTTGCCCATAACTGCCTCACTGAACACCACACATACACACAAACACACACACACACAGGCACAACCTCTAAGTGGTTGAAAACAAAGCGTGGGCACATCACCACTCTGCTTTCTCCTCTACAGTAACAACAACCCCACATCCCCCATTTATGGGGACACCCCATAAAGCACTAGTCTGCATCCACAGGCAACCGCAGCATTGCTTGCAGCAGAAGAGTGGACGAGTCTCCTGGCAAGAGGTCAGCAACAATATTCCAGCAGCTGTGGGGAAGGGCACATTCCTGGAGTCAGAGCCAAGTTGCAAGGGTTTTCCATTGCCCTTTGGGTTTCCATTACCCTGTCATTCTTGCAATGTGCGTAAGACTCCCAGATCCTACAAACTGGGCTTTTGGATTTCCTCGAAGGATTCGGCGGAGTCAGTCCCTAGGACACCAGAAACTAAGTCATCAGAAAGGATTAGTAAAGGGCACCAGAGGCTTTGCCAATACTACTGATCCAGGGACAGCTTCCGACTGACGGCCACAAATAAAAATAAATAAAAAAATTAAAAAGAACGCATTTAAAATTGCAGTGCTAAAATTCAGTGTGCTTGCGTTTGTACCTTGTAAACCTCCCTAGCACGTGTCAGAGCTAGGGTCCAGTGTGTACAGCCAGCAGAGGCCGCCTGTCCGTTGGCATGTTGCATTCGGACAACCCCAGGGCCTGCTGGTTACACCCACCACAGGTCAGTTTGGTCAGCTCTCTCTTCATGCCCCTTACCACCTTGTGCAGCACACAAAGATCCATCCAGAGTTTTATTTGGGCCCTCAGTTCGTCGAGATGGGTGGAAAATTCTGGAGGTATACAGAGTAAAGGACACACTGCTGGAAAATGCATGCCTTGTTCCTGGCTGGAGCTTTGCTTTCATATTCCTCAGTTGGGCTTAACCACACATGAATGGTGTATTAGTCAGGATTAGGCTCATTTGCAACCGACAGTAGCTTAAGCAAGACAGAACTTTATTTCTCTCCCGTAAATGAAATCCAGTGGGCTCACAGGGTAGCTCTGTGAAAACTGGGGACTCAGGATCCCCCTAGCTTATTTTTCTGCCATCCTCAGTACATGCCTTCTGCCCCGTGGGTCATTCCAGCCACCGTGTACACCTCCTAGACCAGGGACAGGCTCCACCCATAAGCCAAATCCGATCCTCCACCCATTTTGGTAAACAGGTCTTCTTGGTACACAGCCATACCCATTTGTTTGCATACAGTCTATAGCTGCTTTCAAAGTTCAGCGGTAGAACTGGGTAGTTGTGACAGAGATCATATGCCCCTCAGAGCTGAAAATACTCACTATCTGGTCCTTTACAGAAGAAGTTTGCCAACTTCTATTCTAGACCAAACAAGGAAAGGACAAATAAGGTCACAGCAATCCAAGCCATTTCCCAAAAATCACACAGGACATATCTGCTGATAACCTATCGCAGAATTTAGTCTCATAGCCATATCCAGCTACCGGGAAGGCTGAAGGATACAGTCTTGATTCGAGATGGCCATGTGCCCAGCTAACATTTTCGGGTCACATTACTAAGGAAGAAGAGGAAAAGGCACTTGAAGAGTTGGCTTGCCATCCAGGGACCCTTTTTGTCTCTCAGACTCAGGGTCTGGACAGAGACAGGCTGACTGGTTTCCTTGGCCCCCTCCCAGGTGCACAGACTGATGTGGGCCCCTACTGACTCTGGCCGAGCTGGCCCCTTGCAAGGGCTCCTTGCCTCCCCTGCTCTGAGCCACTGCTAGAGGCTCCCATCTGAGGCAGGCAGCCTCCACCCACACTATCACAGCAGCCAGATGGGAAGAATGATAGAAAAGGAGATGAGGGGCGCCTGGGTGGCGCAGTCGGTTAGGCGTCCGACTTCAGCCAGGTCACGATCTCGCGGTCCGGGAGTTCGAGCCCCACGTCAGGCTCTGGGCTGATGGCTCAGAGCCTGGAGCCTGTTTCCGATTCTGTGTCTCCCTCTCTCTCTGCCCCTCCCCCGTTCATGCTCTGTCTCTCTCTGTCCCAAAAATAAATAAACGTTGAAAAAAAAAAATTAAAAAAAAAAAAAAAAAAGAAAAGAAAAGGAGATAAGCTGACAGACAGAGATGGAGAGGTAGAGAGTCAGAGATCTAAGAGAGAGGACTGAAAAAAGGCTAAAGGTAGGCATAAAACATTACTGACAAACATAGAGGTGTGAAAAATTATTTTTATTATTTCATCTTCATTAAATTCTGCATTAAATTCGACTCTAAAACACTATCCTGCTGAGCTGGTCAGAAACTCATTGTAGTCAGCATGAGGGCCCCTCTCCCCAGATTTGAGCAAAGGTCCCAGGGGTTTCTGTAGCAATGCCCATCGATGAGTCACAGTGGGTATACTGGGACACCATATGGTCCCTTCAGATGAGGCTGAGAGACCCAGAGAGGCATGCTACCTAGACATGCTACTCTCTACAAGGCTGGGCACCCTCACCAGGGCACAACCACCTACTACTTTCCTAACAGAGGGAAGGCTCCAACCACACCCTCATTCAGACTCCTAGAAGCATACCCCTTCTCAGCTTCCTCTCTGTCTCTTCAAGCAGCTTCTATTTTCTTCCCAGGAAAAAACCTCATAGTCCAGAAAATACCAAGAATCTGACTACCTGTTAGAATGGGAAGTAGTAAGAACAAGAGTAAGATAGACACATGATGAAAGATAGATAGATAGATGTCACCAAGTTTGACATCTGTGCCAATATTACCAGGTTTAACAGCTGTGTATCTCCCCTACCTTGTAGCCCATTTGCAAGTCTCTGTGGATCCTCTAGGCCTTGACCCCAGGCTGGGTTTCCTCCTGTTGGGGGCTGTGAGAAGGAGAAGGAGGTGAAATATTTGGGAGAGAGGTAGATATCTTGAGAACCCCCAGAGGCAGCTCTACAAAAAGCCTGAACTTGGCTCTGATAATAACCACACCTAAATTTAAACCTATTCTAAAACAAACATTTATGTTAAGGTCCTTGTTGTCTATAGAAATTGATTATTACTAAGTGTTAAATATCCAGGCACCATCCATGAATGGAATTGGATCTTGACCTGTGGAGGGTTCCCGAGTGGGACAAGTTGAGTTACTACCCAGCCCATACCCACTAGGAAAGCTGTGCCAGTTATAAAAATACTAAAAGACTGCTACCCTCATTGATAAAAATCCACTGCTCTGAGGTCCTAAGTGACACCTTAGCTACTCCCTGGTGATCTCCCCAACTTCCCACAATCAAACAATTAAAGATTCAATCCTTCCTTAGCAGGAAGCCTGTAGCTCTTGCTCATAGATTAAGGCTACTGTCCCTTCTGATTGGTCAGTCTCCATGCCTTACTGGTTGCTGAATATTTTGAAATCATCCTAGATAAGAATGTTTTGAAGGGGGAGAAACATGAGCAGCAAGGAGAGGGCTCTCTTCTGGGGTGACCATGCACAGTTTTGCAGGCTGTTCACTGTGTAAGTTCTCCTGACTGAGGTAGCCACTGAGAACTGAATCCCATCCTGTGCTCTGTTTGCCAAGTCATGTGACCTGGGATAGGACTGCATATCCAGAGAAAAGGGAGCCTTTATCTAATGCACACAAAGGTGCTGTGTGTTCTAGCTGCCAGCTCACCTCAGAAGTTAGTCTAACTATCCAGGCCTGAGTGGAAGAGACCTGACTTAGGGTTGGAGTCATAGCCTGAGAAGTCAGAAGTACCTACAAGAGACATTTGGGAGCATAATGCAACCCTTAAAAAAATGGTTAGAGATAATGAGGGAGAGTGAAAATATGAACATGATTCCTCTGTGGGGGCTGAAGGACAACATGATTGATACAGAGAGAAAAAAAGAACCAGTCTGAGAAGTGATAAGATGAATTTTGTTTCCTACCAGCTTTCTAGGAAATTATAGCTGAGTATCCAAAAAAAAATGCCCAACTAAAAGACACAGAGTGGAGCTCAAAAGAGGGGTCAACGCTGGAAGTAGAAAAGTAGAGGGGCCTTAGAGGTAGGACAGAGAAACCCAAAAATTAGATGGTCCCCTGGAGAGCAAGATGGTGGTAAAATTGGGGTATGGCTCCATATAACAGAAAGTGCTTGGGGGTTTGCACTGTTAGAATTGGATTTTTTTCTTTTTTTGATTATTTTTTAATTTTTTTTAATGTTTATTTATTTTTGAGAGAGAGCACACATGTGAGAGGGGGACAGGCAGAAAGAGAGGGAGAGAGAGGGGGACACAGAGAATCCCAAGCAGATTCCAGGCTCTGAGCTGTCAGCGCAGAGCCTGACGTGGGGCTCGAACTCACAAACCAGAAGATCATGACCTGAACCAAAGTCAGATGCTTAACCAACTGAGCCACCCAGGCGCCCCTAGAAATGGATTTAAATTTTTCCTTACCATTAACCAGCCAGGAGCAATTGCAGACACTAATTCCTCTGAGCCTCAGTTTCCTTAAAAATAATAATACCTACTTTACAGAGCTGTTGAGAAAATTAAATTAAGTATGTAAACTGCCTGACACAACATGAGGCAAGAATCCGGGGCTCAACACCCATAACTATTACTAGAAATACCACTGCTAATATTCTCAGTAAAGGGATATGCTCCAAGTCTTGGAAAAAAAGCTACAGAGCAGGACAGAACACAAGCAGAGTCATCAGAGACATATTAAAAGGATGTATGATAAGTAACAAACTTCCTAAGATGTGTACTAGGACCATGCCCCTTTCTCCTGGAGACAGAATTTAATATATGAATGTGATTTTGATAAATGACATGTAATATGAGCTTATCTATGAATGAACTAGAATCACATCTGAGCTGGGTTTGGCATCAGGAGAGCTGAAGACAGGAAAGGAGTGATGCTATAAAGGCCCTGAGGAAGAAGAAAGATTCCATGAAGGCCAAGTGCTGAAGCTGCCTTGACCAGCCTGGGAATAAGCAAGGTGAATGCAAGGCAACAAGCTCTGTTTTAGGGAACTGGAATCAGTCTGGGGGCTCTCAAGGAAGAGGGAACAGGGGTGCCTCGGTGGCTCAGTCAGTTGACCATCTAACTCTTGATTTTGGCCCAGGTCAGGATCTCACAGTTCATGAGATCGAGCCCCAAGTTGGGCTCTTCACTGAAAGCATAGAGCCTGCTTGGAATTCTCTCTCTCTCTGTCTCTGTCTCTGTCTCTCTCTCTCTCTGTTCCTCCCCTACTTGCACGTGTGTGCTCTCTCACTCTCTCCCTCAAAATAAATAAATAAACTTAAAAAAAAGAAAAGAGGGGAAGGGGGGCCAAGATGGTGGAATAGCATGGAAGTTTTTTGCATCTCTCACCCATGAAATACAGCCAGATCAACGCTAAACCATCCTGCACACCTAGAAAACTGATTTCAGGATTAACACAACAATCTACACAACCTGAACCACAGAACTCAGCAGGTACATGGCATGGAGAGGTAAACTGGGGGAGAGAAGAGCTGCAGAAGGCAGGGAGCTGTTTTTGTGTGCAGAGAGAGGATGGAGATGGGGGGAGAGTATGGGAAAGCATCTCACCCTGAGTGAAAGCAGTTGGAGAGAAATGAAAGAGTGTACAAGGTACTGAACAAAAAAGAGAGAAAGGAGAAAGGAGAGGGTTTAAATTCCATTAAGACTCTATAAACAGGAGGAGCACAGAGTCTGAAACTCCATAGCTCAAAACCTGGCAGTGCTCTGGTGGGAAGGGTGAATCCCAAGGAGCAGAGAGCAAAGTTCTCAGAGTGCCCAGAGTCCTCAGGCCACAGGGGGAGTGGTGGTTCCCCTGCTGGGAGGACATTTGGTAGAGGCTGTGCAGCTACCCCAAGGCAAGGTCCCAACAGACCATGGAGAACAACCACATTTGCTAGTGCTGGAACAAGGACAATAAGGGTGAAGCCTGGCACCAGATGTGTGTTGTGATTTTCTATAATCCCTGAAACCCTGCTGCTACACAATTGCATGAACTTTTTCTGGGGTGGGCTGGCACCTACTATCAATCTCTGGGCATCAGGAGCACCACAGTCTCATGAACTTTCTTGGGTGCAGCCAGCACCCAGCCATTGCTCAGTTAGACTCTCCCCCAGAGATTCTGAGTGGGTAAAACCTGCAGCCCCTCAGAAGTGAGAGATTGAGAAACACAGCCACATCTGAGATAAAACTCAGGAGGGAGGTGCTGTCTGGCAACCTGACGGCTTGGTCATGGACAGTGTAAAAGCAGGGAGTGGACGGAAGCTGGAGACAAAGACGGGTGCGCGATTGCTGGTTGGGGAGAACAAAGTTCCAATACTAGAGACTGGGTAGCTGGGTGATGCCATTTTCACCCCTTCCCCGCATGCACATACACACCTACAAGCACCACAACAATCCACCCCAGTAAGCTAAGCAGCACCATCTAGTGGAGAACTGAACTGTTTCACTAAGACCTGCCAAACTGGGCCAACCTTGCTCTTCAGGAACACCACAAATCTCTCTGCCTGCTGAGTTTTCAGACAATAAAGTGCTTCATAGTTTGACTTCTATGGGAAACAGATGTAATTTCAATTGTATTTCATTATGTTTGCTGGTCAATTTATTCATTTTCTTTTTCTTTTTCATTTCTTTTCTTTTTCTTGAATACAGAAAGATAAAAAATTTATTTTCACTTTCAATTTTTTTTAATTTTTCTTTAATTTTTCCCAACTATATTTTTGGCTTTTTTGTAAATTTTTCAAATTCTATTTTACTTCCATCATTTCATTTTATTCTATTTCATTGTATTAATTTTTTCAAATTCTCGAATGTTTTCCTTTTTTTTCCCCCTTTTTTCTCTAATCTATCAAGCTCCTTTCAATAACCAAACCAAAACACACCTAGGATATAGCATCATTTATTTGATTTTTTTTCTTGTTGCTGTTGTTTTTAATTTTTTAATTTTAATTTTTTTTACCTTATTAATTCCTTTTCTTCCTTCAAAATGATGAAACAAAGGAATTCACCCCAAAAGAAAGAGCAGGAAGAAACGACAGGCAGGGACTTAACACAGATACAAGCAAGATGTCTGAATCAGAATTTTGAATCACAATAATAAGAATACTAGCTGCAGCTGAAAACTGATTAGAATTCCTCTCTGAGGAGATAAAAGAAGTAAAACCTGGTCAGGATGAAATAAAAAATATTATAACTGAGCTGCAATCTCCAATGGATGCCATGGTGGCAAGGATGGATGAGGCAGAGCAGCCAATCAGCAATATAGAGGACAAACTACTGGAGAATAATGAAGCAGTAAAAAAGAGCAGACAAAGCAAAAGAGCACGGTTTAAGAATTAGGGAAATCAGTGACTCATTAAAAAGGAACAGCATCAGAATCATAAGGGTCCCAGAAGATGAAGAGAGAGAAAAAGGGGTAGAAGTAACCCCTATGATTTGTGAGCAAATCATAGCAGAAAACATTCCTAAACTGGGGAAAGACACAGACATCAAAATACAGGAAGCACAGAGGACTCCCATTAGATTCAACAAAAACCGACCATCAACAATGCATATCATAGTCAAATTCACAAAATACTCAGGCAAGGAACGAATCATGAAAGCAGCAAGAGAAAAAAAAAAGGATTTAACCTATAAGGGAAGACAGATCAGGTTTGCAGCAGACCTATGCACAGAAACTTGGCAGGCCAGAAAGGAGTGGCAGAATATATTCAATGTGCTGAATCTGAAAAATATGCAGCCAAGAATTCTTTGTCCAGCAAGGCTGTCATTCAAAATAGAAGGAGAGATTAAAAGTTTCCCAGACAAAGAAAGTAAAGGAGTTCGTGACTGCTAAACCAGCCCTGCAAGAAATTTTAAAGGGGACTCTCTGAAGGGAGAAAAGAAAAAGAAGAAAAAAAAGACCAAAAGAAACAAAGACTAGAAAGGACCAGAGACCACCAGAAACTCCAACTCTACAAGCAACATAATGGCACTGAATTTATATCTCTCAGTACTCACTCTAAACATCAGTGGACTAAATCCTCCAATCAAAAGACATAGGGTAACTGAATGGATATGAAAACAAGATCCATCTATAAGCTGTTTATAAAAGACCCACTTCGGACCTAAAGACATCTTCAGATTGAAAGTAAGGGGATGAAGAATCATCTATCATGCTAATGGTAGACAAAAGAAAGCCAGAGTAGCCATATGTATATCAGACAATCTAGACTTTAAAATAAAGACTATAACAAGAGATGAAGAAGGGCATTATATCATAATGGGGTCTATCCACCAAGAAGACCTAACAATTGTAAACATTTATGCTTCAAATGTGAAAGCACCCAAATATAAAAATCAGTTAATCATAAAAATAAACTCATTGATACTAATACTAAAATAGTAGGGGACTTCAACACCCCACGTACAACAATGGACAGATCATCTAAACAGAAAATCAACAAGGATACAATGGCTTTGAATGACACACTGGACCAGACGGATTTCACAGATATATTCAGAACATTTCATCCTAAAGCAGCAGAATACACATTCTTCTCCAGTGCACATGGAACATTCTCCAGAATTGATCACATACTGGGAGACAAATCAGCCCTCAACAAGGACAAAAAGACCAAGATCATACTGTGCATATTTTTAGACCACAATGCTATGAAACTTGAAATAAACCACAAGAAAAAATCTGGGAAGATAACAAATACCTGGAGACTAAAGACCATCCTATTAAAGAATGAATGGGCCAATCAAGAAGCTAAAAAGGAAATTAAAAATTACATGGAAACCAATGAAAATGATAACACCACAGCCCAAAACTTCTGGGACATAGTAAAGGTGGTCATAAGACAGAAGTATATTGCAATCCAGGCCTTCTTAAAGAAGAAACAAAGGTCTCAGATACACAACCTAACCTTACATCTTAAAGAGTTAGAAAAGGAACAGCAAATAAAGCCCCAAACCAGCAGAAGACAGGAAATAATAAAGATTACAACAGAAATCAATTCTATAGAAAACAAAAAACCAGAAGCTGGTTCTTTGAAAGATTTAACAAAATTGATAAACCCCTAGCCAGTTTGATCAAAAAGAAAAAGGAAAGGACCCCAATGAATAAAATCAAGAATGAAAGAGGAGAATCACAACCAACACAGCAAAAAATACAAACAATAGTAAGAGAATATTATGAGCAATTATACGCCAATAAAATGGGCAATCTGGAAGAAATGGACAAATTCCTAGAAACACATACACTACCAAAACTGAAACAGAAAGAGATATAAAATTTGGACAGACTCATAACCAGTAAAGAAATCGAATTAGTAATCAAAAATCTCCTACAAAACAAGAGTCCAGGGCCAGATGGCTTTCCTGGGGAATGCTACCAAACATTTAAGGAAGACTTGACATCTGTTTTCTTGAAGCTGTTCCAAAATATAGAAATGGAAGGAAAACTTCCAAATTCTTTCTATGAAGTCAGCATTACCTTGATTCCAAAACCAGACAAAGACCCTACTAAAAAGGAGAACTATAGACCAATTTCCCTGAGGAACATGGATGCAAAAATCCCCAACAACATATTAGCCAACTGGATCCAACAATACATTAAACAAATTATTCATCATGACCAAGCAGGATTTATACGTGGGATGCAGGGCTGGTTCAATATCCACAAAACAATCAGTGTGATTCATCACATCAGTAAAAGATAGGACAAGAAGCACACGAACCTCTCAATAGATGCAGAGAAAGCATTTGACAAAATACAGCATCCTTTCTTGATAAAAACCCTCAAGAAAGTAGGGATAGAAGGAGCATACCTCAAGATCATAAGAGACATATATGAAAGACCCACTGCTAATATCATCCTCCATGGGGAAAAACTGAGAGCTTTCCCTCTAAGGTCAGGAACAAGACAGGGATGCCCACTCTTGCCACTGTTATTCAACATAGTATTGGAAGTCTTAGCCTCAGCAATCAGACAATGCAAAGAAATAAAAGGCATCCAAATCAGCCAGGAGGAGGTCAAACATTCACCCTTTGCAGACAGCATGATACTCTATATAGAAAACCCAAAAGACTCCACCAAAAACTGCTACAACTTATCCACTAATTTAGCAAAGTCGCAGGATATAAAATCAATGCACAGAAATCAGTTGCATTGCTACATACCAATAATGAAGGAACAGAAAGAGAAATCAAGGAATCGATCCCATTTACAATTGCACCAAAAACCATAATATACCTAGGAATAAATCTAACCAAAGAGGCAAAAAATCTATACACTGAAAACTATAGAAAGCTTATGAAAGAAACTGAAGAAGACACAAAAAATGGAAAAAGATTCCATGCTCCTGGAGAGGAAGAACAAATATCGTTCAGATGTCAATACTCCCCAAAGCAATCTACATATTCAATGCAATCCCTATCAAAATAACACCAGCATTCTTCACAGAGCTAGAACAAACAATCCTAAAATGTGTATGGAACCAGAAAAGTTCCGAATAGCCAAAGCAATGTTGAAAAAGAAAACCAACACTGGATGTGTCACAATCCCAGACTTCAAGCTGTATTACAAAGCTGTAATCATCAAGACAAAGCAGGAAAGAATATCCAGTGGAATAAAGACAGTCTCTTCGGCAAGTGGTGCTGGGAAAACTGGACAGCGACATGCAGAAGAATGAACATAGACCACTTTCTTACACCATACACAAAAATAAACTCAAAATGGATGAAAGACCTAAATGTAAGACAGAGAGCCATCAAAATTTTCGAGGAGAAAGCAGGTAAAAACCTCTTTGATCTTGGCCGCAGCAACTTCTTACTCAACATGTCTCCAGAGGCAAAGGAAACAAAAGCAAAAATGAATATTGGGACCTCATCAAAATAAGAAGCTTCTGCACAGTGAAGGAAACAATCAGCAAAACTAAAAGGCAACTGATGGAATGGGAGAAGATATTTGCCGACGACATATCAGATAAAGGGTTAGTATCCCAAATCTATAAAGAACTTATCAAACTCAACATCCAAAAAATAAATAATCCAGTGAAGAAATGGGCAAAAGACATGAATAGACACTTCTCCAAAGAAGACATCCAGATGGCCAACTGACACGTGAAAAGGTGGTCAACATCACTCATCATCAGGGAAATACAAATCAAAACCACAATGAGATACACCTCACAGCTGTCAGAATGGCTAACATTAACAACTCAGGCAACAGATGTTGGCGGGGATGCAGAGAAAGTGGATCTCTTTTGCACTGCTGGTGGGAATGCAAACTTGTGCAGCCACTCTGGAAAACAGAATGCAGGTCCATCAAAAAATCAAAAATAAATTACCCTACAACCCAGCAATTGCACTATCCCTAGGATAAGTATTTATCCTAGGGATACAGGTGGGATACAGGTATGCTGTTTCAAACAGGCACATGTACCCCAATGTTTATAGCAGCACTGTCAATAATACCCAAAGTATGGGAAGAGCCCAAATGTCCATCGATGGATGAATGGATAAAGAAGATGTGGTGTGCCACATCTTATATATATACATACACAATAGAGTATTACTTGGCAATCAAAAAGAATGAAATCTTGCCATTTACAGCTATGTGGATGGAACTAGAGGGTATTATGCTAAGTGAAATTAGTCAGAGAAAGACAAATATTATATGACTTCACTCATATGAGGACTTTAAGATACAAAACAGATAAACATAAGGGAAGGGAAGCAAAACTAATGTAAAAACAGGGAGGGGAACAAAACATAAGAGACTCTTAAATATGGAGAACAAACAGAGGGTTGCTGGAAGGACTGTGGGAAGGTGATGGGCTAAATGGGTAAGGGGCATTAAGGAATCTACTCCTGAAATTATTGTTGCACTATACGCTAACTAACCTGGATGTAAACTTAAAAAATAAATTTAAAATAAATACATAAATACATAAATCTGAAAAAAAAGGCATAAGAAAAGAAAGAAAGAAAGAAAGAAAGAAAGAAAGAAAGAAAGAAAGAAAGAAAAGAAAAGGAAAGGAAAGAAAAAAGAAAAGAAAAGAAAAGAAAAGAAAAGAAAAGAAGGGCTAAATGTTTCCCAGAATGGAACCCGGAGCAGGCAAAACAGTCTGGAAGTGGGGCCTTGTATCTGTGGCATCTTGACTTCCTAGCAGTGCTGACCAAGATCTCACGTCCTCCTACTTTGGTCCCATGGGCCTTAGGATGTCTGTGTTGAGCTGAATCTGGGATACAGAGTCTGCCCTGACCACCTCTCCAAACTCATACTTATTGAAATTAACCAGGGGTCTCCTGCATATGGGCAGAGACAGAGATCCATACCATGTCCCTGGTAAAATCTAAGGAGATGCTATTTCATTCATTCATTCATTCATTCATTCCAAAACATATTTATTCGTGACTTCGTTATTCTAGGCACTAAGGATAAAACAGTTAACAACCTCCTCTCTGACCCATGTTCAGCCTCTAGCCACTGCCCCATCCCAGCTGAGCAGAAGTGTACCTTCTTCCTTTTACCACTGCCCCCACCTTTTGGATCCAAGGTGCTGAAAACTTTCTATGGACTTCAGATCTAGCCTTGCTCCGGTGCTGCAACAGTTGCCCCCAGCTGCTTTCCGTCCTTCATCATCTCCTGCCTTCCACACTTGTCTGCAAACTGGCTCCGTGTCCCTTTAGTTTAAGCACACCCATCAGCTCTATGGCTTACTGTGCTCACTGTTTTATGGCTCTTAAAGGGCTCTGCATTCTTTGTACCATGGAAACCTCACCTCAACTGTGAGACAGGTAGAGGCAAGAATTATCCACTTAGGGGGACCTGGGTGGCTCAGAGTCTGAGCATCCAACTTCGGCTCAGCTGGGTCATGATCTCACGGTTCTTGAGTTCCATCCCTGTTATCAGGCTCTCTGCTGTCAGCACAGAGCTGGTTTCTGATACTCTGTCCCCATCTCTCTCTGCCTCTCTCCCACTTGTGCGCTCTCTCTCTCTCTCTCTCTCTCTCTCTCTCTCTCTCAAAAACAAATAAACATTAAAAAAAATGAATTATCCACTTCATTTAACAAATTTAGAAACAGGATATTTAGGATGCCTGCATGACATCTTGTGTCTCTTCATATTTTCTACATTCTATATTAAAATATTGTATTATTTTATGTGTTACTTACACCTTGCCTATTTCAAAAAAACATATGTGAATATTATATTCATCTCTAATAGGACATATTCTAGTATCTGAACCTTTTGGATATCGATGGTTATAAATAGAGCCTTAGAAGTACAGAGTGGCAATTATTCCTGCCCTATGCTTACTCCCAAGTCCAATGCTTGGCCTAAAATAGCCCCCTCCTTCTCACAAGGAGTTTGCTGAACCATCTCCCTGCTTCTTAAGTGAGCTCCCAGAAGCTGATCTTCTCTCCTGGGAATCTATCACTAAATTTATCACTGTTTATCACTAACCACATTACACTGAAGTTGTGTGATGGTGTACTGCCTTCCCCAGTGACCAAAATGCCCTAGGGAGTGACAGCACATACCCTGGTGCCTAACCCTGTGGATGGCACACACAAAAATGAACTAAATTCTCCTGATTCAAACTTTCCTAAATATTGTTCATGATCCCTTCTCTATTGATCACCCTACCAAAAAATTTCTTCTCAGGCTTCCCAGATGTCAATATTCATATTCATGTTGTCTAGCTATTCTTAGTGCTTCCATCCATGTGATTGTAAACTCTTTTTTTTAAACTTTATTTATTTATTTGGGTGGGGGAGGGGGGAAGAGAGAGGGAGAGAGGGAGAGAGGGAGAGAGGGAGAGAGAGAGGGAGAGAGAGAGAATCCCAAGCAGGCTCCACACTGGCAGCACAGAACCCCACATGGGGCTCGAAGTCACAAACCATGAGATCATGACCTGAGCCAAAATCAAGAGTCAGACACTTAACCGACTGAGTCACCCAGGTACCCCATGATTGTAAACTCAAAAGGGAGAGGGTTTAACTCCACTGTAAAGCACTCAACAGAGCATAGTTCTATTCCACACTCTGTAAGTTGCTTAGGAAAATGTTTTTGATCCTGGTAGTTGGTTGATGGTGGTAAAAGTAAAAGCCATTAGGATTGTGATTAATGAAGATACTTTATGCAAGTTTTCCCCCAAGCACAAGCAAGAGGACATGTAATCCCATTACCAATACTCAATCTTTCACTCTTGGGGGATTTCCTTGCTAATTAGTCTGAAGCTGTAATTTAGCCTATACTTTAAGGAATGTGTCACATGAGGACACTTCTAATTTATTTCTGACCTTCCTTGAACTTAGAGGCACATATGCCTTTGCCCAGCATTTCTCCCAACTGCTATTTTCTTGCCGCAAAAAAAAAAAAAGTAATAGTTTGTCCAAGACCTGAGAAGGGGAGGCAAGCTCAGGGCACATGCCCTGACTCTTGGCCTGTCTAAGGGTTTTGTCCAGCTCTCCTGTTTTATTCCCTCAAGCCTGCCTTCTAATGACTCAGCAGAATGAGCTTTTACACTGCATTAGCAAGACTTTGAAGTGGACAAAGGAACATAAAAATGAAGTCTGTCATACGTGGGTGGAAACTTTAAGAGCCAATACACAATTTGCTACATTCCCTCTTCCTTCTGCCACAACAAGGAGAAAGTTCCAGATGGTGGCTACTCTAACAGTCTAGGTCCCCAAGTGAGGACAGCATGCAGCATATTCCCAGATGGACATGCAGAGTAAGCAAGAAATACACCTGCTGCTTTAAGTCACTAAGATTTGGAGTTGTTTGTTACTGAAGCATAACCTAACCTGTGCTGACTGATACAATTGTCCTAAGTAAAGGAACTCCTATCCCAGACTTTGACAAAGTGTATTTTGCTCTCACCCCTGGATTTCCTCCTGGAGATCTACCTCTGCCATTGACCTCAGCGAATAGCTTTCTTGATCCCCAGAAATTCCATGGCTTCTGTATCACTAGACTCCCCCTCCAAAATACTCTACTCACAACATTCCACTCCTGGAAAAAGCCACTCCACTCCTCCTTTTCCAGAAGTCCAGCAAACAGGCTCCACTGGGGTTTGATGGAAAAGTGTGTAATCCATCATACATCTTACATTGTTCCCTTCTCCCAGCTCCCAGCCTTGAAGGATGTGGGGCCTGGCAGGGCCCCCTGGCCACTGAGGGAACAGGAGTCACCCAGTCGCCATGTTCTGACAGCTTGTCACATTATTTTTCCCTGTGGGGGCTCTGATCCCTCCATCTAACCTTCTTCTCAGTCCCCTGAGACCATGGACCTCTATACAAGGCTCCCCAGGCAAAGCAAAGCAAGATTGATGCCCTACAAATGGCCGGCCATGCCCGGGAGGGCTCTCAGTTCAATGCATGGAGCAGTCCATTCTTCCCCATCTCGCGTTCCCACACTGGACCCGGGAACTCAGAGCCAGGGCGGCAAGAATTCAACCTTTATTCATCCCAGAACACAAATGATCCGCCACACTCCCCTAATCTCCCTGGCCTTCTCACCTTACCTACCCAAAACCTTTCTGAAGCGCCTGGGTCTTCCTGGGATAACATGTGATTCACACTGCCCTTTGGACTGAGGGGCTGGAGCCAAGGGAGAATCAAAAAGTTTGAAGGAAAAATACTCATTTAAATACTGACCAAGGAGCGTTGCCCACCCCCACCAATGTGCCTCTTTTGGCATTTGGCCCTTATTACAGTAAGTAGTGTTTAACAACTGTAGGCTGGGTTGTGCTGCTGAAGAATCATGAATTAGTATTAATGCCAATGGTTATTTGTATCCACAATTCCCTGCGCTGCAGGTAAAAGCCTCCTAAGGGTTTGGACCTAAAAGCAGGCCTTCAGGGACTTGGTGGGGCGGGGGGGGGGGGGGGGGGGGGGGGGGGGGGGGGGGGGGGGGGGGTGTTGTGCTGTCGAGCAATACATATAAAAATGACTTCATCTAAATTCCCTGAGTGATTTCATAGACCAAAGCACCTCTGAAGGACAAAAAGACAACTATAAAATTACCTGAAAATAAATGCTTCTAAAGTGTTCAGAAATAATCCAGGATGAGGAGAATTGGGAGGCCGATAACGAATCCATCAGCTTTTTTTTTCTTTTATCCCACATCTAGACTTTTTTCTTCCAAGGCCGCAGCCTGTCACCATGCAGTTTATCAGCCGTCACTCCATCTCGATTCTGGGTGACATGAGATCAATGGCCTAAAACTGCTCTCAGATCTACGCAGAAATTTATAACACCAGGCTCTGCGGTGCCCTGGCTGGGCCTGGGTCCCAGGGCTCTGAGGGTGAGGCTGCCATGCAGACTTCATTTCCATTTCAAAAGTGGATTGTGACCCACTTGGAGCAGGCGAGTTCAAGCCATCAGACGCAAAAGAAGGCCTGAGTCAGAAGTCTTCAGCACTTACAGAACAATGACTTTGAGGAAAAAAGAAAGGAAGGAAAAAAAGACCAGTCAATGATTAAATTCTCTCTGCCTTGAAAAGGCTCCAGCTTCCTGCTTTAATTTCTTTTGAATCATGTGGCATTTATTAATAACTAAACCCCAAATTTGCAACGACATGTTTTAGGCTCTGAAAGCAATCAATCCATCCAATTTATCTAACTACAGAACTCCTGAGTATGGTTTGAGCAGAGATTTGTGGTTCTTTTCATCCTCACTGAGGGCTCCTTTGGTTGTCTACAACCTCTTTTTTTCCACCATGAACTCTGTAATTTGGTCCTAATTCTGCCTCACAGTGCCCATCAACCATCAACTGGGTCCTAGGAGGCCAAGCCATATCCTATATCCTATATTTTCCAACCAAAGGGCTCCAGGGAAATTCTTAATCCCGCTCCCCTCCAACCCTCCCCCTCCCCCCCCCCCCCCCACTAAATCTTTCGATGATAAGGAGAACACTGGCCTTCTGTCCACACCCCCAGGCCACAGGCAGCTATGGAACATGCCACTTCTCACCCCCTCTACCAGCACTATTTGTCTTGGACAGATGTCCAACAGAAGACCTACTGTGAGGACTCTGGACCTGCTCCTGGCCGAACCCAGAGTAGCCTCAACTTTCTGAGCAAAAAGAAACCCCTCCCTTCCACTGCTGTCTGCCTGAACTCTCCTTGGAACCAGACTTCCAAGAGGAGGTTCCCGGGAGAAACTGCATTCTCCAGAGGACTGGAGATGCTGGAGATCACCAGCCAACTCCTCTGGCACCGGCACCACTTACTCCAGAGCCCTCTGGCTGGGGGAGAAGGCAGGCCGGCAGATAAGGAAATAGTCCTCTGGCTAGACCCACAGACAAGTGCCGTCTCAGTGCATGTCTCTCTGTCCTGAGTCTCTTGGGATTCAGCCAGACCACTAACTAGCTAGTCACTGTTCCCAAACCTGCCACTTGAGAGCTCCCTCCTAGATCAATCTACCAGTTTAGGTTCTTTGGTCCATTTTCCTGCCCCTACCCTGGTAAACCTGTGATTTCACAATGACATCCTTCAACCCCATTGCCTAAGGATAGAACTAGAATTCCTTAACTGTGGTGTATGAAGCCCTGACTTGCTCACTCTGGCTTTCTTCCCCACAACATTCCTACTCCGGACCCTCATGGCAACCTATACCCCAACCCTTGGACCTTCATGCCATTGAGTTTCCTATTCCTGCAAGAAGGATTGACCTATTCATCTCCATCCCTCTCTCTCCCCTGCTACCCCCAGCTAATGTCACCTCCTGCAGAAAGCTTTCCCTGAGCATCTCCACTCCCCAGCACAATTGGGGCCCTTCCTCTAGGTTCATGCAGGCGTGCAATGCACACCTGCACCACTGCTCTTAACATATGGCCTGCATTCAGGTATTCCACTCCCCTAAAGACTGTGGGTAGCCACCTGTGATAGACTGCAGCATAGGCCTTCATCACAGCAATCCTCATATGCGATTGTGGTATCCTTCTTCATCTGTGTCCCACCTCCGGGCTGGCATACGGAGTCTATTTTTCTCCGCCGTCGTCATTGTCTTCTTCTTCTTCTTCTTCTTCTCCTCCTCCTCCTCCTCCTCCTTTTCCTCCTCCTCCTCTCTCTTCTCCTTCTCCTTCTTTAAATAAAGCTAGCAGAGAAGCATAGAACAGATTCTCCCTCACAGCCCTCAGAAGGAACCTGTCAACACCTTGATGTTGGACTTCCAGCCTCCAGAACTGTGAGAAAATAAATGTCTATTGTTTAAACCACAAAGTTTCTGGCAGTCCTGGTGAACTAATGCTGAGGGGAAGCAAAGAGTCAAACACTGGCTCCACATAAGGTACAGGAAGTCACCAGCTACTCCTGAGCATCCTAAGAGGGAAGGTCTTCTGGAATAGTCCTGCTCCCCCAGAATTATGTGTTGGTGTCCACTCAATATTTGTGTCTGTAGGTGGTTTCAGTCATGATAAATGGCTTTTGTAGAAAAGGATGGTGGATAAGTCCACTGGAAACTCCTTTTTGCCATCATCTAATCTCAACCAGAGAGTAAGTTTCCAAAAGATTTTGAAATGACATGAAAGCATTAAAGTTACTTAACCCTCACATGACCATGTCTCTCCTTCCATGGGGATCTATACACCCACCACTATACCTATTATTATTTCCAGAAGGGTAGGAGGAAAAAAAGAATCAGAAGGATAGTTAAAACTAAAGCAAAGAAGCAGACAGGAAGTGGGAGGGTTGTTTTGTTTTGTATTTTGTCTTTCTGAATAAATACCTCACCTGTAAAATAAGAGGTTTAGATTATACCTCCTTGTGCTTTAAAAGGAAATGATAATTAACATGTGTTCAGGGCTTCCTAAGTACCTGATACTGTATTCTTACACAGTCCTTAAGTCAACTTTACAAGGTATTATTATTATCCCCATTTACAGAGAGATCAAGTAACTTGCCCAGGGTTACACAGCAATTCAGTGGTATCAGATTTGAACACAAGCAGGATGATTCAATGCCTGCGGTCCACAGCCTATGTTTCATTTCTTATCAGGTTAAGCAGGCATCCCAGAGCATCCCGACACACAGAACACAAAAAAGGATGAGTAACCCAAGACTTGGAAATGGTCCATGATTTGTGAGCATCTGGCACTGGGATCAATCCAAAATCAATGTTTAAACAACAGTTACCTTCACCCCCAAACTGTCTCGTCTGACTGCTGAGTTTGAATCAGGGCTACGAAGGATGTTACTCTGTGGTTGAAATCAAAGTTTAAAAGTCACTCTGCCAGTATCAACAGCCCAATAAAAAAGGGAGGTGCATTTTTAAAAAATATAAGTTAGCATCTGGAGTGTAGGAAAGAGCTTGGTTGCATTTCTAGAGAGCAAACACCAGCAAAACTCAGTGACTTAGAAATTCTAAGAGATTTCTACAAAGTGTGCTTTCCTTACAAGAATGAAGTGGATGCTTCTGAAGAGCTGCCTCTGTTCTCTGCTTGGAGGAGCACTTGCTGCAAACTTCCCTGGAAGGTTTATCCAATGGAGTGAGCCTGTTGAAGGAAAAACAATAGGCCCTGGACTTTTTTTTTTTTTTTTTTGAATAGTTAAAAGGGTAAAAAATAACCCCTCTCCCCATCCATCCTTAGAATTACACTTTCCAGCGAAGTCTAGTTCCCTTTCCTGGTAGATATAATCCTAATTAAAAATAAATTACATGCTGTATAGAACTTGCAATGGAAAAGATAATCCTATTACATATGAGAATATATCCTGATTTTCTTTCCCGCTAAACTGTGGGAGATATCAGATCAGGCTGAGCCCCCCATTGTCGCGGCTTTGAAAACTTTCCTAGAGCCCTAATCCGTCACGTGACGCCCGTGTCAATCTCGGGGTCTGCACGCGAGTTTCACAAAGCAGGCATTAGGCTCGGCAACAGAAACCCAGCTTTGCGGAGCCCGCAGCATTTGCATTCCGAGAAAACGCCGGCCATTGTGGGGCTGTGTTTGTTCTCAGGATTGCGAGACTGTTGCCGGCTAAGTTGCTAAAACCCAGAGAAAGGGGCTCCTTTGAGCCTGCTCGGGCCTTTGGTATGATAACAAGTCGATGTGAGTTGCTTTTGTGGGGCGGGAACGGCGCTGGGGAGGGCGAGCTCCCCTGCCTTCCCCCACCCCCCAACCCCCGCCCCCGGCCCCACCTCCACGGACATTTTGCTTCCCCCGGGAGTTGCTGTAGGCGCTGATGCGCTATTTTAAATCGTATTTCAATAATCTGGAGGCCGCAGGAGGCAGTGCCGGGAGCTCGTTCTGCTCGCGTGCCTTCACACCTCTACGGCCGGCTCGGAAGGCCGTGTTCGCCGCTCGCCTCCTGCGGCTAACCGCCGGGGGCTCTGCGCCCCACGCTTCCTGGCGCCGCCGCTGTCGGGGTCACTTCCGAGCGGCCGAGTCGCCAGCCCAGGATAAAATGCTTTGGACCTGCTACTAGCCGCCCACACCCCTCCTACCGCCTCCTGTTTTATGCCTGTTCTGCCACTCCCTTCCCCCTGCCCCCAGCACGCCTTCCCGTATTTCAGTCTTGAGAATGAGCAAGATGACACGAAGCGCTTTGAGTAAAAATATTAGGTAGTTGGGATTCTCCAGCCAAGCAAAAATAAAACAAATTTAAACAGCGCGCGGCTGGGATCCTGTGGTCCGGCCCAGAACTGAGAGGCTCGACACCGCAGGGGGCGCAGGCGTGGGGTCCAGTTCTCAGTCACTTGTGACCGTGCTTTAGGCAATTGTCCACTCACGGAAACAGCTGAAAACATCCTTTTTCTGCTATTCTGCCCCACTGCCCTCACCCTTGTCCTCCCTCAACCCCTCCCTGGGTTCTTGGCTTCGCAGCCGATGCACGGCGCGGACCTGACCTCTAGGGGTTACACTACTGACACAGGGAGGCCGCTGTCCGACTGCGGAGTTCTGAAAGTGTTCGAGTCTGGGCTGGCCCTGGAAGGGGGGAGGGGGGGAGGGCGCGACCCTGGAAACACTAAAGGTCACTGGCAGGCCCCAGGCCGGAGTGGGAGTGCTGAGGAGCTCGGAAAGAAGACCGAAAGTTCTTTTGGCTGCGCATACCCACCGAGAAATACCTCTTGGGCAGGAGCAGAGAGAGAGCAAACTATTAATTGGCAGCTGCGAGGGGGGAAAAAGTGGAAGGGAAGGCTGGGGAATTGTACTCCTGCAGGGGGCGTCGCCCTTTCCTTGTCCCTTCGCGGCTGCAGTTGCCTGGCATCAATGCTTTTAGCAATACCAGGACAGCAAGGTGAACGGGGTGGGGAAAGGAACCCAGAGACACAACGGCTCTGAGGACGCCCCCAGTCTCTTCTCAATCTCATAAGAGCTTTATTTATTGATCTCTGGGGCTGCGTGTGTGTGTGTGTGTGTGTGTGTGTGTGTGTGTGTTGTTTGTTTGTTTTATTTTTTGCTCTTTGGCAATTCCAGGGCTCCTACTTCATTCTCCTCCACCCTCATTGCACCCCCACCTACCTGCTTGCTCACCCTGCGGAGCGGGGGTGGGGTGGAGGAGAGCCCCTGAATGTCTTCTGAAAAGACCCCAGGACATAATCACTCATGTCTGAGGGAAAGGAAAACACAGATTGGACGCTGACAGCAGGACTAAAATCTGGATTCAGAAGAATATTTACTAAATACAGTCTGCTTATCAAATCCATCGCCTTAAAAAATTTTTTTCTTGCAGTGCGTGGCTTTTGCTTTTATCTCTCCTCCTTCATACCTATTTGCATAACCTGTTCAATAAAGCTCTTCAATAAGAATTCGTCTTGCTCCTGCTTGGAGCTCCACCTCCCTGGGTCTTTGGATTGTGGGGGTGAGGAAAATACCTGTGAGGGGAGGGGGGCACCGCAAAGCCTGGCCAGTCCGGGGACCCACCCAGCCCAGAGTTTGGCAATACCAAAGCTCCACACGTTTGTAGGCAGATGGTTAAGTTCCCCCAGGTTAGTGCCAGGTTTCAACGTCATGCTGTGATTTTGTTCTTCTGGAACGGGATGAGTGTTGCTTCTCTGAGCAGCCCTATTAGAACAGAAAGAAAATCCTCTAAATAGGCGGAACAAGGCATCAGGAGGGAAAGTTCTCTAAATGCACTTTAATATGAGCCGGGTATTGTGTGGAATTCAGCGCCCATCACCGTTTAGCCGGAGAGTTATGGCAGTGATTGGGGATGAATAGAGGAACATAATGGATACATGTGGCGTTTGCTCATTATATTCAAGTTAGCCCAACTCCGCAGTGGAAACTGTTCAACTTTCTCTCCCCTTAGCTTGTCACAGTGAAATAATACAGACATTGGGGCCTCCAATGGGATCGCCTGCCACGCCATTCTATTTCCACTGCTAACGAGGGCTTCATAAGCCTTTGATACAGTCTGATCTTTGAAACCTTTCCAAATCTCCTCAAGCTTATGCTAAATCCTATTTGGAACTTTTTTTTTCCTGGCCTGCTAGCGCCCAGGGCTTAAGAAAGCCATTTGGACAGTGACATGCATACTAACACATCGCAGAGCTCTTTTCTGAAAAGGAAGTGGCAGCCCTGATCGCCGTCGCTCACACGAGTAAAACACAATTGCGTACACAAATTTGAATAAAATCAATTCTCTCTTATCCTTAGGACTCTTAAATCGAGAGAATGTATCTGAGAGCTTTGGGAAGCTGGGAGAGAAAGCTAGTAAAATCTTACTGGGTTAAGCAAGTCAGTGGAGATAAACGAACGAGGTTTAGGAAAGCCTCTAACATGCAAAATGCAGAGTGGGTGGGGGGTCCCTCACCACTACCCCGAAATCCAAGGTTGTTTTCAGTTCAAACAGCCGGCCCTGGACAGGCACAATTAACAAAACCATCCACCCCCTTTAACTCCCGGCGACCTGTGCCAACTCCTCTGTATTCAGGGCGCTGACAGGAAAGGAAAAAAGGCGAAAGGAGTTAAACAAAGAAAAGATTCCCTAATTTTCCTTTCTTGTTTTCCCCTCTAAGCCTTTCCACATTAAAGGGATTGTCAGAGGCTGGCGTAGGAGCGGCGCGAGCGTGAAGCTGCCATTGGCCGCCCGGCTCTGGTTATTTGCATATCGGCTGTTATAAAAGCGGAGGCGGCGCGCAGCGGCGCAGCTCCAGCAGCTATAGAAGGAAGGGAGAGGTGTGTAGTGTGCACCGGACTGAGCGTCCTCAGAGCCCGCCGGAACCTCGAGCTGCAGCCCACAGATCTCCCGCACTGGGCTCGCAAAGAGCGTGCTCGGAGGAGCCTGGGACTCACGCCCGGACCTGCACCTGCAAACCAGAGAGGAATTGCTCCCTCAGCTTTTTGGAATAGCACTTGGGGCTAGCGGCATGAGTCCGGTGAGGCGCGGGGGCAGCCCCTGCCTTTTCCCTTTACAGCTCTTCAGCCTCTGTTGGGTGCTTTCAGTGGCCCAGAGCAAGACAGTGCGATACAGCACCTTCGAGGAGGACGCTCCTGGCACGGTCATCGGGACCCTAGCTGAGGACCTGCATATGAAAGTATCCGGAGACACAAGCTTCCGCCTGATGAAGCAGTTCAACAGCTCGCTGCTCCGAGTGCGCGAGGGCGACGGGCAGCTGACCGTCGGGGACGCGGGCCTGGACCGCGAGCGGCTGTGCGGCCAGGCACCACAGTGCGTGCTGGCCTTCGACGTGGTCAGCTTCTCGCAGGAGCAGTTCCGGCTGATACACGTGGAGGTGGAGGTGAGGGACATCAACGATCACGCGCCGCGCTTTCCCCGGGCCCAGATCCCCGTGGAGGTGTCCGAGGGCGCAGCTGTGGGCACGCGCATCCCGCTGGAGGTGCCGGTGGACGAGGATGTGGGAGCCAACGGGCTGCAGAGCGTGCGCCTGGCCGAGCCTCACAGCCCCTTCCGCGTGGAGCTGCAGACGCGCGCGGACGGCGCCCAGTGCGCGGACCTGGTGCTGCTGCAGGAGTTGGACCGCGAGAGCCAGGCCGCCTACAGCCTGGAGCTAGTGGCCCAGGACGGCGGCCGCCCGCCGCGCTCCGCCACTGCCGCCCTCAGCGTGCGAGTGCTGGACGCCAACGACCACAGCCCGGCCTTCCCGCAGGGTGCCGTGGCCGAGGTGGAGCTGGCGGAGGACGCGCCCGTGGGCTCCCTGCTGCTGGACCTGGACGCAGCCGACCCCGACGAGGGCCCCAACGGCGACGTGGTGTTTGCCTTCGGTGCCCGCACCCCGCCCGAGGCGCGCCGCCTCTTCCGCCTGGACCCGCGCTCGGGCCGCCTCACCCTGGCAGGACCCGTGGACTACGAGCGCCAGGACACCTATGAGCTAGACGTGCGGGCCCAGGACCGCGGTCCCGGGCCTCGGGCCTCCACCTGCAAAGTCATCGTGCGCATCCGCGACGTCAATGACAACGCTCCGGACATCACCATCACCCCGCTGGCCGCCCCGGGCGCGCCTGCCGCCTCTCCCTTCGCCGCCGCCGCCGCCGCCGCCGCCGCTCTCGGGGGTGCGGACGCGACCTCGCCGACCGGACCTGGAACGCCAGAGGCCGGCGCCATCTCGCTGGTGCCAGAGGGGGCGGCGCGCGAGAGCCTGGTGGCGCTGGTCAGCACCTCGGACAGAGACTCGGGCGCCAATGGGCAGGTGCGCTGCGCCCTCTACGGGCACGAGCATTTCCGGCTGCAGCCGGCCTACGCGGGCAGCTACCTGGTGGTGACCGCGGCGTCCCTGGACCGCGAGCGCATCGCTGAGTACAACCTGACGCTGGTGGCCGAGGACAGAGGCGCGCCCCCTCTACGCACCGTGCGGCCCTACACGGTGCGCGTGAGCGACGAGAATGACAACGCGCCACTTTTCACACGACCAGTCTATGAGGTGTCCGTACGTGAGAACAACCCGCCCGGAGCCTACTTGGCCACGGTAGCCGCCCGGGATCCGGACCTGGGCCGCAACGGCCAGGTCACCTACCGGCTGCTGGAGGCCGAAGTAGGCCGTGCCGGGGGCTCGGTGTCCACCTATGTGTCGGTAGACCCGGCTACCGGGGCCATCTACGCGCTGCGAAGCTTCGACTATGAGACCCTACGCCAGCTCGACGTGCGCATCCAGGCGAGTGACGGTGGCTCCCCTCAGCTCTCCAGCAGTGCCCTGGTGCAAGTGAGAGTACTGGACCAGAACGACCACGCACCCGTCCTGGTGCACCCGGCGCCGGCCAACGGGACCCTGGAAGTGGCGGTCCCCGGGCGCACGGCAAGGGACACGGCGGTGGCGCGTGTGCAGGCCCGGGACGCAGACGATGGTGCCAACGGGGAGCTGGCATTCGAGCTGCAGCAGCAGGAGCCGCGAGAAGCCTTCGCCATCGGCCGCCGCACGGGGGAGATAGTGCTCACAGACGACCTCTCCCAGGAGCCCCCCGGCCGCGTCTTCCGGGCTCTGTTGGTCATATCCGACGGCGGCCGCCCCCCGCTCTCCACCACTGCCACTGTCAGCTTCGTGGTGACAGCAGGTGACGGACGCGGGCTGGTGGCGCCCGCCAGTGCAGGGAGCCCGGAGCGCTCTCGCCCGCCTGGCTCGCGGCTCGCGGCGTCGGGGCCGGCGCTACAATGGGACACGCCGCTAATCGTCATCATCGTGTTGGCGGGAAGCTGCACGCTGCTGCTGGCCGCCATCATCGCCATCGCCACCACCTGCAACCGCCGCAAGAAGGAGGTGCGCAAAGGGGGGGCCCGCCGGGAAGAGCGGCCCGGGGCGGCGGGCGGCGGAGCCTCGGCTCCCGGCTCCCCGGAGGAGGCTGCCCGGGGAGCCGGGCCCAGGCCCAACATGTTCGACGTGCTCACCTTCCCTGGCAGCGGCAAAGCGCCCTTTGGCAGCCCCGCGGCCGACCCGCCCCCGCCCGCGGTCGCTGCGGCCGAAGTGCCGGGCTCGGAGGGCGGCAGCGCCACCGGGGAAAGCTCCTGTCACTTCGAGGGGCAGCAGCGGCTCCGCGGCGCGCACGCCGAGGTGAGGCCTTCCTTCGGCTGGGCGCCCCCCTCCGTGCTCCGCGGACAGGCTGGGGGAAGGGATGGAGGGTTCTGGGTGTGCTTGCGCCGGAGAGGTCTAACCTGTCACACTTGTGTTTTTTTGTTTGTTTGTTTCTTGTCCAATCCTCACCGCTCCCTCCCTCCATCCCACCCCCGCCCCGCTACTCCCATTCCCTGCTGCAGCCCTACGGTGCCTCTCCCGGCTTCGGAAAGGAGCCGGCGCCCCCTGTGGCGGTCTGGAAAGGACACTCTTTCAATACCATCTCCGGCCGAGAAGCTGAGAAGTTCAGCGGCAAAGACAGCGGCAAAGGGGACAGTGATTTCAACGACAGCGATTCCGACATCAGCGGGGACGCTCTGAAAAAGGATCTCATCAACCACATGCAGAGTGGTGAGGACTCTTCTTTCCTGCCAAGTTCAACGTTCCTTCTCTCCCCGCCCCCTTCTGCCCTCCTCTCACTCTCTGTTCCCCCAGCCCTCCTCCTCCTTCCCCACTTTTTTCAGTCCTCGGGGTTTGGGATCCCAGCCTTCCTCAGAGAGAAGAATTTCAAAATGCCTCGTCGAGGCAGCTCCACCACCTAAATAAAGAGCACAATCCCATCCGGTTAGGCGGAGGCAGGGGTGACGCTAGCTACCTGAGGAGGGGAATTCTGCTTATCAGGTTTTTAATTTGCTTCCAGCCAAAAAGCTGAACCAACTTCGTGTTAAGGTGGCTTCATAGGAAGCAGTATTTCTTTCAAATCTTGAATCGTCGCGTTCACCCCCATACTGTTTTTTTTCAGCCACCCTGACCCCGTCTGACATTCTGAAGAGGGAGGCGTAGCTGTATGCAATCTCAGTAACAATCATCACCCTCTCTCCCTTTCTCTTTTCTGTTAGGACTGTGGGCGTGCACCGCTGAGTGTAAGATCCTGGGCCACTCTGACCGCTGCTGGAGCCCGTCATGCGGAGGGCCCAACACACATCCCCCGCCTCACCCACCGGCCCAGATGTCTACCTTCTGTAAGAGCACGTCCCTGCCTCGTGATCCTCTGCGCAGGGACAATTACTACCAGGCCCAGCTGCCCAAGACAGTGGGGCTGCAGAGCGTCTATGAGAAAGTGCTACACAGGGACTATGACAGGACAGTCACTCTGCTCTCCCCTCCCCGCCCGGGGAGGCTCCCAGACTTGCAGGAGATTGGGGTACCCCTCTATCAGTCCCCCCCTGGCAGGTACCTGTCCCCAAAGAAGGAAGCCAATGAAAATGTGTAATCCCATGCTGCATGTCTTCACAACATATACAGGTCACTCCGAGAAGCCCCTAAATTATTGACAGGTTTCAGTGTTGTATATATAAATATGCAAGATGTGCCTTAAAATGAAGTTGTTGGAAGCTATTTCCAATCACATTGGTACTGTTTGGTATTTGCAAACAAAAATGTAGTTAATGTAATTTTTATGAAATGTGTGCAGTATTTAATTTTTCTTATCATGCTATTGACTTTAATTTCACTTGCGGCTTGCCATTTTCTTAGTGTTTTTAACCTGTACATTGTGTAATGTAATGTTTGTATATAATGAAATTTTGTTATATTTTTATATAATAAAAGCTAAAGTGGAAGTTATTGCCAAAGGAACTGTCTGTAAGACAAAAAAAAATGGGAATTACTTAATGGAAATTTACCTTTCACCTGAAACAACCTAGTGTTTGAGAATTTTTGCCTTGCCAAGTATACCTTGTATATCTTGAGTCTGTGGTAGATTTCAAGTTCAATGTTACTTAATTACATTTGGTTTTCTGTAAACCGTGTCACTTATAAGCACAGTAATAAAGGATTTGTCATGTGTTTGAAGAATCTGCTAATTGCTTTTCATGAAGTTGCCTACAGTTAGACATTCACAAATAATCTAAGAGCCAGAATTAAACCTTCTTTCAAGTGCTAATTATTTGGGCATTATTAATATTCACAGCAATATTAAATTTCCAAGTATTGGAAAGTCTCATCTGAGTATTAAAAATACTTTATTTTGTAAATCATGCACAACTCCATTTACATCAGGCACTCTATAAAATCCTTTTCCTCATTTATTCACTCAACAGATATTTATGGTGCATCTACAAAAAGTGGAGAAAGCTGTTCGGGCTGTTCATTCACTAATTAAACATCTGTTGAGTTTTTACTAACTGCAGTAACTCCTCTAAGAGCTGGAGTTCGAGGTTAAGAAGACCTAATCTCAAGGAGCCCTTAGCATATAGGATGTTAATAGCAAAAAGACACTCAAATGTATGGGTGAAATGACATGGTACTTGGGATTTGCTTTAAAATATTCTAGAAGGAAACATGGGGCTACATGAAACAAGACTGATAAAATATGGATCATTGCCACTGCTAGCATGGGTACATGTGGAGATGGAGGAGGGTAATGATACTGATCTATTTGTGTGTTTGCATGTACTTGATGTTTGTTATGGAAGGTTTTTAAAAAGCCACTCTAAAAGACCTATGTCTATTTCTTATATTTAATGCATTCATTTCATTGGAAAATAAAATGATAACAATAAGCGCTAGCATTTACTGAACAAGCTTTAAAATGAGCAGAGCTCCTTACAAAGCATCTGCATGAATTATCTCATTTAATCCTCAAACTACCCCCCATGAGATGGGAACTATCATTATCTCCATTTACAGATAAGGAAACTGGGGCACAGCAAGGTTAGGTAAAATGCCCAAAGTCACACAGCTAATCAGTGCCCAGAATGAGATTCAAACCCAGATTATTCAAGGCAAGAAAATAAGATGAAGCAACAAGAGGTTGTTTTTTTTTTATCTTGAAAGAAACAAAGAGGTGGAAAAGTCCCAATGCATTGCCTTTACCGCCTGATTATTGTTTAGCTCTTTATATTTGTGAAGTGCCTGTGTTCCCTTATTACTAATTACAGAGTGTGAGGCACTGTAATGAATAGAGGAGCCCTCAAAGCTGCCTGTTGAAGTCATAATTGAAACCAGTGGTGGCTCCAAGCCAAACAGCAGGGTGGTCACACACAAGTGCTTCGCCACCCACGGCCTGCACAAAGTTCAGCGGTTTCTTCATGCAACTGAGCTGAGCATGTGCCTGACAAGTTCAGACTGCCCAGACATCACGTTCTAAAAGAAAGCATCAGATGTGGCTAGGTTACCAGACAGCTCCAGAGCCACGATGACCAGGCGCCAGCAGAGAGAGCCCTAGCTAGAACTCCCATTTCAACATCTACATCTTTATTCTTGAGCCAGTCCCATCAAATGCAGAGCCGAAGGACCAATAATCCCACACTGCCGTCTAAAAACATCCGATCTCTGGGGTGCCTGGGTGCCTCAGTCGGTTAAGCGGCCGACTTCAGTTCAGGTCATGAGCTCACCTTTGGTGGGATCAAGCCCTGCCTCCGGTTCTGTGCTGACAACTCGGAGCCTGGAACCTGCTTCGGATTCTGTGCCTCCCTCTGTCTCTGCCCCTCCTCCACTCGTGGTCTGTCTGTCTCTCTCTCAAAAATGAAAGAAAGAAAGAAAGAAAGAAAGAAAGAAAGAAAGAAAGAAAGAAAGAAAGAAAGAAAGAAAGAAAGAAAGAAAGAAAGAAAGAAAAGAAAGAAAAAGAAAGCAAGCATTCAATCTCTGAATGTGTTTGCCTGTTTTTATCCTTCCAAAGTAAAATACTGTCATTGTCATTATTTTATTTTGTACCATGAAAACTATTTCATTAATCCAAAAAATCAGTTGTCAAAACCGCTATGACTTCACCATCATATTTTTCCCTTAGAGAAATGACCATTAAGAGACCTTATTTTTGCTTAGAACTTAAAAAAAAAATCAAACATACAATTCAGTCCATAAAATTGTTTGTTTAAACCAAAAAAAAAAAAAAAGGCAGGTGTGGGGGAGTTGAAGGGGAGTTCTAAGGGCCAGCAGCAGGAGCTCTCAGAGAAATGGGAGTTAAGTGCAAGAGGCTTCATGCTTTTCTCTAGAAATGTTGACTTTTGTGTACATTTCTAAGAAAATATATTACTTATTAAATTAAATGAACAGCTCTAAATGCCGAATACTTAGGACAATGCCTAGCCCATGGTAATAATTGCTTCGTTCTATCTTGCCTTCCTTGAAAGCCAATCTCTATAGTAACTATCAGCCCAGTCCCACCACTAGGGAAGAGGACACAGACTCGGGCTGTCTGGCCTTGTTTCTCAATCAGTTTGCTTTCTTCACTTTTTCCTCTTTCAGTATGTCATTCAGAGCCTTGTGTATACTCAACACTCTACAAACAAGTGCAGCTAAAGTAAACATCACAGGCCAGCTCACAAACCTTAGAGATCTGTGATGGTATCACAAACACCTCTCTCGAGTTGGAGGCCAACAACCCTTAGGCACGTTGGCAGTGAGCACTGGGACATGGGAAAGTCCTTGGGGAAGTGGGAGTGTCACCTTGAAAGAGAAAGCTCAAGCCAGACTTTCCCAGTTTCATATTTTTATATCTGGCCCCATTGACTTGGATGTCCTACACTTCCTATAATAAAATATCCATCAAAGAAACCACTTCAGAAAATTAAAATGTAAGTGGTTTCAACATCTATTGAAAAATGCATTCTGAAATAGAGTGAAAACAGGATGCATATCTTCAATACAAATATATATGCACATGGAGAGAAAATATATATACAATCAGGATGAGTTCCATGCCATAATTAGCTAACTATCTGGCTTATCTCACTTGGCACACATAAGGTTTTATCCTCTAAAAATTCCATTTTAGAAAACAAGCATATTCACTTTAGTATTGAATTCAGTAACAACGGGATAATTGGAATGCTCTAAGTTTTAAAAGCAAACTGAAGCAAAGTAATACTATACTCAATGGAGAACTGTGCTTTGCAACAACTCAGAAGGGCTTTGAAAATGCTGTCTAGTTTTCAACAGCTATGCAATAACTCAAGAGAGTATTTATTATTCCCTTTCTTCAGAGGAAAATAATCTGCAATGGAATTCACCAACAAGTTCAAAGTCACCTAATGAGTGAACAGCAGGTAAAAAGAGACACCAGGCTGTTTTAAAAGGCATCAGTTAAAATGCCAGATTAAATGTGCCCTTTTACCAGGGGGAAAAAGTCTTCACTCATTATCCGAGTACAGGATTTGCTCCCACGAAACTTGTAAAAGAAATTTCAACATGTCAGAGTAAAATCCACATAGTTTAAGGCGAATCAGGGAAATTCCATTTTGCCCACCCACTGTGACACTTGGCTATATGATGGACACTTTGGACTCATTGTGTCCAAATGGAAATCACCCCCTTTCCTTACCACCATCATCCCCCAAACTACCTCTCTGGCAATTGTTCTAAACCCAATGAATGGGACCACAGTTTATAGACCAAACCCAAAATACACACCATTTTAAGACTCCACCCTATTTCTTTCTTCCGCTCAATCAAGATCCGTTGGTTCTATTTTCTAAATATTTTTTTAAGTTTACTTTTTTATTTTGAGAGAGAGTGAGAGAGAAAGAGAGAGAGAGTGAGTGAGCAGAAAGGGGCAGAGAGAGGGGGAAAGAGAGAATCCCAAGCAGGCTCTACATGACCTGAGCTGAGATCAAGTGTGGGTGGCTTAACCGACTGAGCCACCCAGGCGGCCCTCTACATATCTTTTTAAGTGTTCCTTCACTCCACGCAGGAGATCTAATACTCTGCCCAAGTTCCCACTCTGAAGTCCACCTCAGCTTCAGAGGCTGCTTCGGGTTGCATCTGTGATAGTCTCCATCATCACGTCTGTCTCTGCTGCTTGAGACTTGCTTGAGGCCCCAACACTGGTAGGGCCACACAAGTTTATTCAGCCTGTGCACAGAGCAGTCTGGAAGGATGGGGGATTTAAGACCTGCAGAGGCAACCTTCAGCCAATTAGGGATGAGTTTGGTGGACAAACACCCCAGCTTTCCTGTCTCTTGGAGGGGCAGTTTTGAGTTATGTTCTACACAGTTCTCCTTAGAATCCCAAGTGAATTTGAGCCCCAGTTGCCCACAGCAGCAAGGCACCCAGCAATACCCCCGCTCATTGGTGTTTCCCTACCTCACTTTCCTCAGTGCTTTCTAGGGTCACTTCCCAAACAAATTTCTTGCACCCAAGTCCCTGCCTCAGTGCCTGCTTTTAGGGAGACTATCCAAATTAGGATGGCTGCACAAAAACAAGAATAAAGATACCATTTTTTAGTGATTACTGTGCTCTACACACTGCACCAAGCACTTTACATGCAATCCTCACAGCTTTGCAAGGTAAGGACTCATTAGACCATCTTACATATGGGAAAAGCAAGACTTGGAGAGGTAAGGTAACTTGCCGTAGGTCACACAGCTAATTGGGGGTGGGGGGATGTTGAGACTAAAATGGACATCTGTCTAATACAGAATAAGAAATACTTGGGGCTCCTGGGTGGCTCAGTTGGTTAAGCATCTGACTTCAGCTCAGGTCATGATCTCGCAGGTTCATAAGTGAGTTGTAGTCCTGCATTAGGCTGTCTGCTGTGGGCACAAACCTGCTTCAGATCCTCTGTCTTCCTCTCTCTCTGTACCTCCCCTGCTTGTGCTCTCTCTCTCTCTCTCTCTCTCTCTCTCTCTTTCTCAAAAATAAAATAAACATTTAAAAAAGGTGGGGGGCACCTGGGTGGCTTAGTCAGTTAAGCATCCAACTTCAGTTCAAGTCATGATCTCACGGTTCGTGAGTTCGAACCCCACTAGGGGTTCTGTGCTGACAACTCAGAGCCTGGAGCCTGCTTGGGATTCTGTGTCTCCCTCCTTCTCTGCCCCTCCCCCACTTGTGCTCTGTCTCTCTGTCTCTCAAAAATAAACATTAAAAAAATTGTTTTAAAAATACTGCCTTATTCAAACTCTCATGGTATCTTTCCTGGGTTCCAGCACAACGCTACCTGCTCTGCCTGTCCCCTTCCACTCCAGCCTCCACACTGCCACCATAAAGACTTTTTCTAAACATCTGATCTCAGTCACTCTGCTGATTAATACCCACATGACTCCCACCACCTTTAGGAAGTGCTGTCGGTGGCATCCCAGACCCTTCATGCTCTTGCCACCACCACCACCCCCCCCCCGGCCGCCCTCCCTCCCCAGACTGGGTCCTGCTGCTGTCCCTTCCTCCCCGCCAGCCCACCTGCTATGCACACCTGGAGCTTCACCCACAAGGATCTATGTAGGTTTCACGAAGGGCCTTCATGCTGGCCCTTCAGCCAGGGCTAGCATTCTATTTCCTCTCCCTCTCCCCATCTTCCTCTCCTATGATCCTTTCTTCTTACCCTTCAAGACTGTTCAAGAATCACTTCACCTCCTCTCCCAGCCACCAGCCAGACCGGGCAGGGCACACCTCCTATGTACTTCCTTAGCGCTTACCAAACTGAGGGTGATCATTGCTCCATATCTCTCTCTCCCCCGGCGGCCCATGAAATCAAGGACTGTGTCTTTCAGCTCTCTATCCCCAGCACCTGGCTGGTACATAATCAGGATTCAATAAAACCACTTGCTGAATGAAATGATTTACTGAGCCAAGCACAAAAGGTCATGGTTACACACCACAGCCAAGAGACTCTGCATCTACAAGTCAACATACCTCCCCACAAGGGGTCTATGCTAAATATGCCTCCAAATCAGACATGACCAACAGATTCAGGATCTCATCCACCCCAGCCAGTCTAGTGATGGCAGGAGTTCCAGAAGACCACAGAATAGCATCAGCCCTGTCCACATAGAAGCCACCTTACCTATTGAAGTTCAACCCTTCCCCCATCTTCAAGTCCCAATGCAGCAGCACCTCTTAGACCCAACTCAAGCCACTCACAGAAGTGTGTGGGCATCATTTTTCTGGAGATTTGATGTGATCTAGTCCATTTCAGTATTTCAGTATCTGAAGCAACATGGCCCCAATACAAATAATTGTCAAATCTATCTTTCATTCTAGGCAAACACAGCAAACCATGCAGTTGATGAAAGCATCTAGTTGTTTTCTATGTTAAATGTTGGCTATTAGTCTCTTCTCTTATTGAGACTTTGTCCATTTTGCTAATTTTTCTCCTATCAGTTCTAGGAGAATAGCTGCTGAGGAGTGAAGATTTCCTTCTGATGAATGTCACTAGATCATCGGAGAAAGAACTGGGCTGTTGGCAGTAGTGGGTGAGTGGGTGGAAACGGAATCTCAATTTTATTCAGTGACTGACTTTCAGCCATCACTGAACCTCCTTGTGATTCATTCTACTTATCAGCCAAGAGCCCTTAATCACCAACCTCACTGCAGGTCTGAGAATGAACTAATGATGCTGAAATGCAGCAAGAATGCTAAGGGCTGTGTCTGCCATCCTCTCGTGCTGAAGAAATTCAGTGTCACCATTCTGTCTCTGGCATTCCTCCCAAAGCATGGTGGGGCATCTCCCAAACTATATCTACATACAAAACTAGTAAATGTCCCATTCTACAACATTATCTAGATTTTTTTTTTCAGGTACCCATATGGACCTCTTAAGTATCTTCATAAATCTTTCAATTCCTTGCTCAACTTTGGGTGACTATTCCTGAGCAGCACAGCCTGAGATGGAGATTCTCCTAAAAATCACTTATTGAAAAAGTTCTCTCAGGAGAAAGGGAGGGAAGCCAGCATGAGAGGGCAGGAGAAAAAAGCTTTCCTGGGAAGGAAGCCATCATAAGTCTTCAGCAGCTCACAGCAGCCAGGAAGGAGTGCAGGGGTTCCACAGGTACTTGTGGGTGGGGCACCAAGAGCATTGACTTTAGCAGCGCTTCCCAAATCAGAATCACCTAGAGGACTTGTTAAGACACAGAGTGCCAGGGGCACCTGGGTGGCTCAGTCGATTAAGCGTCCGACTTCAGCTCAGGTCACGATCTCGAGGTCCGTGAGTTTGAGCCCCGCGTCGGGCTCTGGGCTGATGGCTCAGAGCCTGGAGCCTGCTTCCGATTCTGTGTCTCCCTCTCTCTCTGCCCCTCCCCCGTTCATGCTCCGTCTCTCTCTGTCTCAAAAATAAATAAAACGTTAAAAAAATTAAAAAAAAAAGACACAGAGCTTCTGATACAATAGGTTTGGGGTGAGGTCCTATAATGTGCATTTCTAACAGGTTGCCTGGTGCTGCTGCTGCTGCTGGTCCAAGGACCACTCTTTGAGAAACACTGCACTATGGAGATTATGCAGTGTCTCCAGAATATTTAACTGTATGCTTGTCACAGACACCAGAACAAACAGAAAACCCCCAAGTAGAGACAAGGTGAAGTGTTAAGTGAAACTTGGAGCTAAAAAGGCAGGATCCTGCCCCATCTACCAAGACATCATCTACACTATGTGCCTTGCCTCTATCCTCTCCTCCCCTCACCTCTCCGCTCCCACAGCACACAGGTGAGAGGTGTTGGGAGAGGTTAAAGGGGGCCTGGAAAAGTCTATTGGTGTCCACTCCATGCTGCTCACAAATGATGAGGTTCCTGCTGGAGTGCTGTGCACAGCTCTGAGTGGTACAACTTGTCAGGGACCTGGGGCATGTCTGAAGGGGAAGGAGTGGGGGTTGAGGGTACTCAGTGCAGTAACGTTTCATGGGGGAGATTTGGTAAACAATCTATAACAATGCATGATACTCAAAACTAGGATGGGTTACCTCAAGAGGTGGTGATTCCCTGTCACTGGAAACTTTCAAGCAAAGGTAAGACAATGAGCTGATCGAATAAGGGGTGAGGAGTTCTGATTTGGGGGTCAAATAAGGTAGCCTTTGCGTTTCCTCCCAAGCTTATTAGTTACTAGTTTATGCAAATTCCTGTTATGGCCTTTCTTCTTCTCTCCAGGTATTCTCAGTGTCCTGTCCTGCTCTACCTGATTCTCAAATGGTAGAAAGCTTAGCACTCTAGCTTTTATTCCATTCATCTTGTAAGAGCCCCTAAATTCCTTCCAGTTTTCTAAGAAAAGCCAGAATAATTCCTGTTTTCCTGGTTGGGTACTTAGCTGATCTGAAAGACCAGGTCTATAATTTTCTCCTTTTATGGCATAAAACCCAACTCTTGTCCCTGCGAAATTGTCTTTGATTTGTTGTAAGGTATTTCTCAAGACACTTTTTAAAATATACTGCTCACAATGACAGCCCTCTGTCACTGATCATGATAAGTGACCCATCTTACAGAAAGGGAAACCGAGCAAGATTATCAGAAGCAGGTGTCCTCCCTCTCCCTTCCTTCGTCCTGCCACCTCAACCCTCTCTTTGGTGCTTATTAAATGAAGATATTTATTCAACCTAAGTCCCAAGCTTATGTTCATTTTCAATCATTTAAGAATTGAGTCACTGGGGTTGTGTTTTGGCCAGCCTCCTGCATTCACTCATCCCAGACCCATGCGCTAGAATACAAAGGGGCTGTGATTCATTTCTGCTCTTCAGCTTCACTAATCAGAGAAGCCCATGGCTCTTGCCATGCGCTGAGTGATATAACGGAAATCTCTAGTCTGAGGGCATGAGATTCAGATGCAGCTTTAAAAAAAAATGTCAGGCAATCTGATTTACTGTAGCTGTGGAGATGTGGGAAGAAAAAAGAGCAAGAGTGGGTTGTTTGTGTTCTCTCTTACTCCTGACTAGGACACAGACAACTACCAATTTGCTTGACCAAGTCATCCATGTGGGCTCACATAACTCCAGCCAGACAAGGACGAATGGACAGGCCCGAGCAGTGCACAGACAGCCAGTTTATAGGAAACATCATCAAAATCCCCACGAAATGCAACGATCCACAACTAGTTTCCAGAACGCCTCTGAAAAAGAGAACTGCATCTGGTTGGTATATTGAGATGGGGAGGGGGGAGATCAGCTGCTGACCGGCCTTCCAAGGAAGGTCATTAATTGTCAGTTAATGTTGTTGTTTTTTTCTTTGCTGAATGGGGCGGGCGCGTCTGGAGCAAGTTGAACCACTGGGAGGAAGAGAGGGTGATTATCCTCTGCCTTTTCTCACAGCCGTTTTTCAAAACAAATGTTCAATGAATATTTAAAGGATAGAGGCTTAGGGGACCTAAATCTTGTTTGTGATGTTTTATTTCTTTTATTTAAATAGATCTGCAATGAACATGACAAAACATTAACATTTGTCAATTTCCATTGGTTAGACAGATGAGTCCTTGTTTTGGTTGTTGTTGGGTTTTTTAACCGCAACAAAAGAGTATGGCTTTGAAAGATCACTTCATTTCTTAGCTTGCCCAGGGCTTCCACAGGTCTTTATCCCACAATATTACTACTATGCCACCATCCCCCCACCCTCATTTCTTATCCCTAACTGAGCGCTGCTTTGGGCAGGATAAATATCAACATGTGAGTGGTGAACATAATCACAGCCTAAAGACATGAGCATATAGGTTCCCGGGTCAGAGAGAAGCATATGAGTGTCTGGGATACATGGATAATGTCTCTGGCCAGCCCACCTCTCCTCCAGGCAGTACCTTAGAGTCAGCGACACCGTCCAGCCAGTTACGTAGAGGAGTGAGAACAACAACCCTTACAGAGCAGGGTTTATGCTACGTCAGACTTGGGACTAGGCCAGGATCTGGGGGAGTTCCAAGACACCTCTGACAGCAGAGGATGAGCCATCTCCCCGACTCTATATGCAGGCACCTCTTTATAAATATCAGCTTTATGACATTCACAGCCAGACTAGTGTGGCCAAGCTCCTGGCACTAGACATGGTCTCTGTTTATTTTGAAGGACCTTATCTTTTCAAGCACCAAACATCTAAGGAAGACATAGAAAAGGAGAATTCAGATTGTGGCCTTCTGGTAGACCAGAGTGGGGACTGGCTCTCAATCTACTAGGTCTGGACATAAAGGATTCCGGATGAGCTTGAGGTGACTCTTAAGAGGTAAAGAGTTAAAGTCGTGGTTCTCAAAGTATAGTCATTGAACCTCTAGGGGTCCCCTAGAATCTTCTGGAAAATGCACAAGGGAATATCTATTTTCATAATAACACTAAGATGTTATTTGCCTTTTTCACTGTGTTGACATTTGCTCTGATGATGCAGTGGTGGATGAAAGTACTGGTTGCCTTAGCATGAATCAGACAGGGGCACCAAACTACTAATCATTGTATTCCTTATACTTGCAGGAAAAAAACATCCTCAAGAATGACCTTGATGAAATAGTAATAATTATTACTTATATGAAATCTCAACCATTGAGTGTGTCTTTTTAATACTCTATGTGACAAAATGGGAAGTACACATAGAATACCTTTGCTACAAACAGAAGTACAACAGGTGTCTCAAGGAAAAGCACTAGTATGACTAAGTTGCAAGCTGAAATTGCTGCTTTTTTTGTGGCACCTGAAAAAATGACTGGCAGACAACTATGGTTATTCAGACTTGAGTATTTGGTGGACCTCTTGAAAGTGAATAAAGTGAGTCTGTCACTCTGAGAGAAGCAGTGACAGTGCTCGTTCAATGGTAAAATTTAAATCCTCAAGGTAAAATTAGAATTTTGGAAAACCTGTAAGTTGACAGTTATCCAATGCTCAAAGACTTTTTAAGTGAGATTGGTCGGTACATTAACAAATATGAATGTTACAAAATTTAGATGATCTTCCTAACTCAGTGAATCACTATTTTCCAAATGATCGACGCGTGACGTTAAAAAGTCATGTAAGGGTAAATGATTTACTCAAAGTGCAAGATAAACCAATGGATTTTAATGTAACAAAGGATGAAACATTCACTGATATGGTTTCAGATTCTACATTGCAACTAGGCTTTAAGAAACTACTACCTGTAGAGTTTTTGTACAGTATCAAAGAGGACGATAATTATAAGAAAAGGCTAGGAAAATACCCTTTTCTTCTCCAACTACACATCTGTGTAATGCCAGATTTTCTTCATATACAACGAAAACAACATATTGCAACAGTTTGGATACAATAATGATTTGGAAATTCCAATTCTCTTCTATTAAGCCAGACATTAAAGAAATTTGCAAAAATGTAAAATAATGCCTCTTTCTCAGAAATTGTTTTGCAAATATAGTTATTTTTCATAGTTGTCATTTTGTTAATATGTATTGGGTTTGTTGTTGCTATTTTAAGTTAATATTATCAAATTTTCTGTTTTAATTGTTCATACAGAAAATATAGAGAAATATTATCTACATACACAAAAGTTATCTTGAGTTCTCAATAGTTCTTAAAACAGATACAAAAATTAAGAACCACTAAATTAGAACATTACATGAAATTGAGTTAATATATATATATAATGCCTGGCCTATAAAAAGTGCTCCGTTATATTAATAGCCTCCACATATTTATTATGTTCATGCACTGTTATAAGAATTCATTCAATTCTCACAACACCTCTATAGATAAGTACTATTATTAGCTTTTTTTACAGATGAGGAAAATGAGGCACAGAGAGGTTAAGTAACCTATGCAAGTTGAAACAGTTAATAAATCATAGAGCAGAATCTGGGCTCCTGATCCCTATATTATACTGTCAGTACGTGTTGGTGTTGATATTGGCAATGGTTATAAATTAGATTCTATAGTTTCAGGTTACTCACTGTAATAATTTTCCTCTTGTTATCCCCAACCCTTTTTTAAGGCCTTATTTAATATTCCAAATTAGTCTCCTATGTGCTATGGGACATTAAGGGACTAGAATAAAGGGATCAGGAGTACAATAGTACCCCCTCCCATTTCTGTGGTAGAAGAAGTATACATTCACAACAAGCTGAGATTTTCCCCTTTTAAAGTCAATCTTACAGGATTCATCTTGCATTTGTTCAGTAAAATGGCACTTTCCCCGAATGTGGATCCCGGCCCTCAAAGAAGGGACAATCTGATTGAAGGGAATAAAACAAATACATGAAATAACAGCTAGAACAGATGACAGTGTCTAATTAAGTGTTAAATTAATATGAAACCAGATTGAACCTTTTTTAAAACATTTCACTTAGATGATTTAGAAAATACTTTAGGGTCTACCGTGCCTCTGGGTCATAATTAAGAACAGTAATTATTATTGTACTCCTGATGTCCCAGAATTCTGAGTTAAACTCTTTCACATCTCAATTCGGCGAGCTTCTTTCCTCTGCTGATGATCTTCAGTAAGATTCTCAGTTCCCCCTGCACCCACAATTAAGAGCAGGTTTCAGGATGAGTTCCCCTGTATTGCCACCAGCCACCAGCCCCGCACTAAGAGACTCTTTGTGCACCATGAGAATGTTGTTGAGGACTCTCGTTACAACACACAGAGCTCTTTTTCTGGGCGGTGCCTGTCAGGTACTGGCACCAACAGTGCCTGGGCTTCTCTGAGCTACTGAGCTATGTTTCTTTCATGCATATCATGGATTTGCATCTGGCCAGGTTTCCTTTCTCTTTTGATGTATAGATGTGTAGGCATTTAGGGCCAAGTGAATGGCTAGCCTGTTGCAGGGCAGCTCTGGGGGATACGTTTCTGTTTGAACTCACTTTTATCTCCTTTTTAAGTTACTTGCTTTCTTCTTTTGCTCCTAATTAATTGTAATTTTGCTATCTTGACTAATTAGTTATCCTGGAAAATGGACCTAAATCCTTGCAGGAATCAGGTGGGTTATAAACAAGTGTTCTATTCTGCCACCAACCACCAGTACAGCCTTGAGCAAGTCTTCCAACCCTCCAGTCTTCTCATCTGGAAAATGCTCACCTCCGGGATGCCTCCCAATCCTAACAGTTTATGATTCTTAGTTGTATATAATGGAGAATTAAGAATACCGAGATGTCTTAAGGCAAGGTTTACAAACTGAAATGCACACTAAGGATGCATTTGCTGGGTCCTTCTTAACATGTCACCAATCAATAGGTATCTGGAAATAGGCACAAAAAATGGAAGGTGGAAACATTACTGTCACAGTGCTTCCCTCTTGTCCTTACCTGTGGCAAGGGCATTTTCACGACTTATTAAGCACCTACTTTGTTCAAGGCAGAATGCTGGGAGCAGGGATAGAGAACAAAAATGATAAGATCTGATCCCCAAATTTCAGAAGCTTAGCAAATAAAGGAGAGAAACTCTTAGGAAAAGAACACAAGGGAGGGAGGGGTGAGAAAGGGGAGAAGCGCTGAGTGTGGAGCTCCTCAGAAACTAAAGAACGCCAGCCCTGACCAGAAGCAAAGGGCCAGGGGCCCAGGAGCTCTGTGGCTGGGGAGCCCCTCTGTGGCCGCCTCATGGCAGCAGTGACAGAGGAGCCCCGAAGGAAGGAGACAGCTCCCCCTGCTACAGGTGCCAGGGCTCTGTTCATGTGCATCCATAATAATAATAACTTCACACGTGAGTTAACTTCTTTTTCCAGGCTCTGCCAAGTTTATGTGCCAGATGGTACTTGCCTCCCACATCTGATTTACTGTAGGGCGGACCAGCTGTGCCTCAGCCCAGGGCAGGCCCGCATCTGGCAGCCAGTTGGTAAAATTCTCTCCATATGACACTCGTGCCCTCATATCATATTCCCCAGAGCAATTATCTTTCTATCTGTCAAGGGTTTTTTTTTAATATGTTTTTCTGTTCTTGGCTTATTTCTAGGACTATTGTTGAGTATCTGTCAGCAACAGATCTGCTTAAGCACCTTTATGTCAGAGAAAAGGCTCTTACTGTGATAGATAAATAATGCTACTACCATATTCTATAGTAAAAATACTCGCAGATAAAGTAAAGAGGCAGACATGGCTGACTGCATACCCAAGAGCCATCCCTCCCTTTTTCCTGTGTTCATATGACTCCAATTTTATTTGGGGAGGCAACAAACTTCAGAAGACCTCAGCCCCCAACCCCAAAGGATGTGAATTGATTGCTCCAAGGTGACCCCAATCTTCTTTCTAATAATTGCATGGGGGGGCGCCTGGGTGGCGCAGTCGGTTAAGCGTCCGACTTCAGCCAGGTCACGATCTTGCGGCCCGTGAGTTCGAGCCCCGCGTCAGGCTCTGGGCTGATGGCTCAGAGCCTGGAGCCTGTTTCCGATTCTGTGTCTCCCTCTCTCTCTGCCCCTCCCCCGTTCATGCTCTGTCTCTCTCTGTCCCAAAAATAAATAAATGTTGAAAAAAAAAAACTAATAATTGCATGGGGCATATGAGGGTGACCCAGGACTAGCCAATGATACATAAGTGAAAGTCTGTTGGGGGTGCTTCTGGAAATAATTTTACCCTCCTTAAACAATGAGAGAGAGAGAGAGAACCTAAGAGAAATAAAAAGATGTGTACACAAAGACCTGTACCTCAGCGTTCATTGCAGCTTTACTCATAACAGCCAAAGCTTGAAACAACCCAAAAGTTTGCCAACAGGTGAATGGATAAGCAAATCATGCTATATTCAAACAACAGGATATTAATCAGCAATAAAAAGGAACGAACCACGAATACATGCAACAACATGGATGAATTTCAAAATCATTACACAAAGCCAGAGTCCACACAGCGTGTTCCATTTCTATGAAGATCTAGAAAAGACAAACTTAATCTATAATGATAGAAAGCAGATCAGTGGTTGCTGGGAGGTGGTAGGGACAAGGAACTTTCTGGGATGATGAAAATGTTCTGTATCTTGACTGGGTGACAATCGTGTAGATCTACACATTTGTCAAAACTCATTTAGCCATACACTCAAAGTAGGAACATTTCGTAATAAGAACTTATATCTCAATAAACTTGAAAATGTTTAAAAGGAAATAATGGGAAAGACTCTACTTCCTTCCTTCTATGAACATCGTTGTGCAGAGATGTATGCTTGGAGTTTAGGCAACAATTTTGCAATCACAAAATGATAAATCCACAGTTCCCAAACTGTATGCTGAGGCACTCTTGAGTGCCACAGTGAATTCACAAAGGCATCATGGGGTAAATTTTCAGCGCAAACTTTTTTTTTAATTTTTTTAACGTTTATTTATTTTTGAGAGAAAGAGAGACAGACCATGAGCAGGGGAGGGGCAAAGAGAGAGGGAGACACAGAATCGGAAGCAGGCTCCAGGCTCTGAGCTGTCAGCGCAGAGCCTCATGTGGGGCTCAAACTCACGAACCTCAAGATCATGACCTGAGCCAAAGTGGGACGCTTAACCGACTGAGGCACCCAGGTGTCCCTCAAGGTAAACTTTTAACAACAGTGATACCAGGGGCGCCTGAGTGGCTCAGTCGGTTAAGTGGCCAACTATGGCAGGTCATGATCTCATGGTTTGTGGGTTTGAACCCCATGTTGGGCTCTGTGCTATCAGAGCCCACTTTCGATCCTCTGTTTCCCTTTCTCTCTGCCCCTCTTCCACTCGTACTCTCTCTCACCTCTCAAAAAATAAATATTAAAAAAAAATTTAACGATAGTGATACCCAACATCTGTCAAACATGGTACAAACTACCAACCAGATCAAGATAGTCCACAGTTTCAATCGAAGATAGCGCTACATTCCTTTTGATGACATATCTTCATGAAGCTAGGTCTGCGGAAGTTGCTGTGATTTCAAAACAAAAACAAAAACCAGTACTATGTGAAAATCAATATGGAATAGGAACTGAGGGTAGTGGCTGGAGAAATTGTGTAGTGCCCAACAGCAGCACATATCTCACTAGTGAGTAATTGTAGTTTTTTACCAATAAAATAAAAATATTTTTTTCTTTCCATGTATGTGTATTATTTTTTTTCAAAAGGTTACTAAGTTGTTAGGACATAAATTCTTACTAAATCTTTTGGACCTAACTACCCAATAAGAAGAAATGTTAGGTATTTCTTTTGGTCTAATGGCTCCTTGAAAAAAAAATTCTGAAGCAGTAAGGGCACTATGAACTGAGAAAGTTCAGGAACTCTGCAATAAACTTAAGAACCAAAAGCCAACATGCTGGGGATTGGCTAATGGCTAAGCAGAGAGAGAAAAAGAACTGGAGCCCTCAGTATCACTGACTCGCTGCCCATACAGACTCTGGAATACCTACATCCAGACTTAATTATGTTGGGGTACTTGAATGCCTTTATTGTCAACAGAATCAGACCTATAAATACAGAGAACAAACATGGTTGCCAGAGCAGGGGAGGGTGGGTGGAATGGGCAAAATGAGCGAAGGGCAGTGGGAGATACAGGCTTCCAGGTATGGCATGAACAAGCCACGTGAATAAAGGCACGGCATAGGGAATATAGTCAATGGTATTGTAATAGCGTCGTATGGTGACCTGTGGTAGCTGCACTTGTGAGCATCACATAATGTTCAAACTTGTCAAGTCACTATGTTGTACACCTGAAACCAATGTGCAACACTGTGTGTCAACTATACTCAAACAAAAAGAATTTTTTTAAATACACACTACTAATAAACGTGTAATGAAAGTAGAATCCTAAGATATCGCTGATAGCATTGGAAACTGGAAAAATAAGGTCGAGTTCTAAAAATTATGAAAAATTTACATTTTTGGAAAACTAAAAATAAATGTCTTTATAAGAAAAAAAACAAGTCAAACAAAACTTAGAAAGAATAATCTACATATCCCACATGCTGACTCTTAGAAGCCAAGCATACATCTTTTAAGTTCCTTTTATATGCCTTTGTATGCAAATAATTGTAATTTGTATGTGTGTTTGTAACATAAATGTAGTATTTTTATAACTTGATTTTTTTGACTTGTGGCGATTCAAAAGGTATGCAAATTTTATATTTTGAAAGACATCAGTAGGGGCACCACACTGGCTCAATCAGTAGAGCACGCATTGATCTTGGGAGGATGAATTCGAGCCCCCTGGGTATAGAGCTTATATTTGAAAATTAATTAATTAACAATGAATTAAAAAAGAGCTGTTTTATTTTAAGAAAGCTATCAATAGGCTACACTAATTTATTCTTCCATCAACGCTGAGTGTAGCAGTTTCTCCACACCCTCATTAGAGAGGTCATGTGGCTGACTTCCCAGATGATAAGGATAAGACCAAGCCCCTCTCCAGAGATGGGTTCAGGGACTGGCATGAGACCCAGTTCTGGGCTGCTGAAACAGGAAGGGAAAGTTGTCTGAGGAAACTTCTGGAAAAGTTTCCTGTCTCCTAAAAGGGTCATAAGAAAAAGAAGATTCTCTCTTCCTTTGAAACTTTTCAGGACTGGATGTGGTGTCTGCAACCCCTCAATCCTTCTGCCACCGTAAGAGCAACAACCTTAGGGTAAAGTTTGGCAGAGCAAAGAGAGAAGGAACCTGGGTTCCCACTGTCATTACAAGCCACTGAAGCCACCACATGTGGAGCTGGCTGTACCTCTAGACTTTTGGTCAGTTCAGATAACAAATCCACTCACTCCATAAGGCAGTTTAAGCCATGTCTTTCTGTCACGTGCAGCCAAAAGCTTCCATTTGCCATTACTGAGTGGTTTCCATTTGTTTTTTATTATTGTTAATCTTACGGGCAAAGACTGACAGCATGTTCTTATTTTAATTTGCATTTCCCTTTTATTTATAATGTTGAGTATTTTTCACATGCATAGTGACCCTTTGTATTTTCTATTTCTAATTTCTATTGTGAATTGATTATTCATATTCCTTGTCCATTGTTCTATGGAATTGTCTGTTGCCTTATGAGCCCTTCACTTTTTTTTTAGTGTTTATTTATTTTTGAAAGAGAGAGATGGAGCACAAGCGGGGAAGGGGCAGAGAAAGAGGGAGACACAGAATCCAAAGCAGGTTCCAGGCTCTGAGCTGTCAGCACAGCTGTGAGATCATGACCTGAGCTGAAGTTGGACGCTTAACTGACTGAGCCACCCAGGTGCCCCTTTATGAGTCCTTTAAATATTATGTACATTAATCTTTTTTTTAAATGTTTATTAATTTTTGAGGGCGAGCACAAGAAGGGGAGGGGCAGAGAGAGAGACACACACACACAGAGAGAATCTAAAGGCTCTAGGCTCCAAGCTGTCCGATCAGAGCCCGACTCGGGGCTTGAACCCACGAACCATGAGATCATGACCTGAGCCAAAGTCAGACACTTAACCGACAGAGCCACCCAAGCGCCCCTAATCTTTTGTGTTTTTATATCTTGCCAACACTTCTTCCCATAGTGAAGTTTGTTTGGGATGTTGTTGTTGTTGTTGTTTCCAGATAGTCAAATCCATCAGTGTTTTCTTTTCTGACTTTTTCATCTGTGTCTGACATAAGAAGGCCTTCTCCATTTCAACATGATTTTTTTAAATCACATTTTCTTTCAATGTTTTATATTTAGATTTCATGATTCGTTTTTTAAATACATCACTGATTTACTTTTGTGATGGTGTAAGACTGAAATCTAACTTTATTTTTCAAAATGAACATGCAATTTTCTCAACACCTTTTAAACATTGTTTCCCCACTAACTGCAATGCCATCTTTATCATAAGCTGAAGTCCTATAAGCAGATTCATCTGCTTCTGGATCCGATATTACTAATCTGTCAGTTTTTACACCAACACTGCACTTGTAATTATTATGCTTTAGGAACAGATTTTGATATGTGGTAGGGGCAAGCTTTTCCTCTTTTACCCTTTTTTTTCTTTTCTTTCTTTCTTTTTTTTGTTTTGGAGAGAGAGAGAGAGAGAGAGAGGAGGGGACAAGGGCAGAGGAAGACAGAGAGAGGAAGAGAGAGAATCCCAAGCAGACTCCACCCTTAGTGTGGAGCCCAGCTTGGGGCTCAAACCCATGAGCCATGAGATTATGACCTGAGCCCAAATCAAGAGTCGGACGCCTAACCAACTGAGCCACCCAGGTGGCCCTTCTCTTTTACTTCTTTTTTTTTTTTTTTTAGTATTTATTTATTTTTGAGAAAGACAGAGTGTGACCCGGGGAGGGGCAGAGAGAGAGAGAGGGAGACACAGAATCCAAAGCAGGCTTCAGGCTCTGAATTTTCATCACAGAGCCTAATGCAGGGCTTGAACCCACGAACCGTGAGATCATAACCAGAGTTGGACGCTTAATGAACTGAGCCACCCAGGTGCCCCAACCTCTTTTACTTCTTAAAGGCCTTCTTATCCTCTTGCTTTTCTCCTTCCAAGTTAATAGGATTTTTATTTAGATTGCACTGAATTTGTAGGCTGATTTGGTGAGAATTGTTGTCATCTTTACAATGTTGAGTTATTGCACTTAGGAAGTGTGTCTTTCCTTTTGTTCATGGTCTATTTTGTTCTGTTTTGTTTTGTTTTAAAATGTTCTCAGTATAATTTCAGACGTTCTTTGTCATTAAGTCTTGCCCATTTCTAGTTCGGTTTATTATATCAGTATTCTTAGGATTTTGTCAAGTTTGTTGCTACTTTGAATGTGATTTGGATTTTTTAGCCTTTTAATTTTCTAATTGGTTAGTACTAGTACTTAGAAAAGCTATTAATTTGTGTAAGTTGATTTTGTATCTGGTCATCTCACTGACCTCTCTTATCAGTTCAGTTAATTTGCCTGCACTTGTGATCCAGAAGGTCATATAAAATATTGCTCTTACTGTTGGTGGGAATGAAAATTGGTGTAGCCGTTCTGGAAAACAGTGTGGAGGTTCCTCAAAAAATTAAAAATAGATCTATTCTATGACCCAGCAATAGCACTGCTAGGAATTTACCCAAGGGATACAGGAGTGCTGATGCATAGGGGCGCTTGTACCCCAATGTTTATAGCAGCACTCTCAACAATAGCCAAATTATGGAAAGAGCCTAAATGTCCATCAGCTGATGAATGGATAAAGAAATTGTGGTTTATATACACAATGGAATACTACGTGGCAATGAGAAAGAATGAAATATGGCCTTTTGTAGCAGCATGGGTGGAACTGGAGAGTGTTATGCTAAGTGAAATAAGCCATACAGAGAAAGACAGATACCATATGTTTTCACTCTTATGTGGATCCTGAGAAACTTAACAGAAGACCATGGGGGAGGGGGAGGAAAAAAAAAAGGTTAGAGAGGGAGGGAGTCAAAACATAAGAAACTCTTAAGAACTGAGAACAAACTGAGGGTTGATGGGGGGTGGGAGGGAGGCGAGGGTGGGTGATGGGCATTGAGGAGGGCACCTTTTTGGATGAGCACTGGGTGTTGTATGGAAACCAATTTGACAATAAATTTCATATTAAAAAAATGATTCAGTTTAATGCATTTGGCCTTGAGTTGTTTCTTTTTTTAAATCTAATACTAATATTACTGGACATGTCTGTTTTGTCATCCTCTTCCTGGGAAATAGTTTCTCATCTCTTTATTTGCAAACTTTGTATGTGTACATGTGGTGTGTGTGGATTGTTTGTTTGATTTAGATCTGGCTTTAAAACAGAATTTTTAAAAATCAGATCATAGAATATCTAGCCATTCATTCGATACATATTTACTGAGGGACTCATCAGGGGACAAAACCAACATCCATCTCTGCCTTCATGACCGTGACATCTAACCCACCCACACTCACTGTGGCCCCTCTCGTGTTCGGACGTGTTCCCATCAGCTTGTTTTACGCTTTCTATTTTCATGTATCTTTGTTATTTATTTTTCTCCAAACTTGCTTTGTATCAGATTGGGATTTTTTTTCCCCTCTATAATGGTCTGGAAATTACACATCTTATTTCTATTTTTCTAGAGGTTGCCTTAATTTTCAACAACTAAATTTTTCTATCAAGGCCTAGAGTTAGTATCACACTAACTCTAATACGATCAGTATGAGACTCTTCGTACCCTAACAGCATGTCCAGACCGTGACACCATTATTCAGAATTCTAGCTGTCGCCTACAGTGGATATTTTTATTATGTATCCGTATTTTTTGGATTAGTTATAACTATTACTGAATACTTTGCTCAACATTATTTTCCATATTCAACCTTCCTACTTCTTGCATCTGTTTTTCCTTTTTGCTATAATAAGTTCCTGAGCAATTCTTTCAGAGAAGTTCTGTGAATGGAAAACCTCCGGAGTCATTACATGTCCTCATACTGGAATGCCAGTTTGAATGAATAGAAAATTCTAGGTTCAAAATTATTTTCCTCCAGAACTTAGAAGATTTTTCTGCCTTAGCTTCTAGCACCTGTGTATCTAGTGAGAAGTCTGATGCCAGTCTGACTCATTCCTTGGCAGGTGCATGTTACAGAAACCCAACTCAACCAGCTTCAGCAAAGTAGGGAATTTATCAGCTCATCCCTGGAAAGCCCAGGGGTGGAGCTGGCCTGAAGCATGGCTGAGTCCAGTGGTCCAAACAGAGTCATCAGGGTTTTTTTCCATGTCTTGTGGCTCTATTTGTCTGTGTTTCTATGTTGGGCTCATTCTTCCTACTGTGACAAGCTTCCTCTATGCAAGAAAATAACTACACACAGCTACAGCCAACATCCCTGCTCCCACATAACCCAAAAGAGAGAGACCCACTTCCCCATTAACACAGGAGAAAACCCTGGAGAGGACTCTGAGTGAGCCCTTTTGGGTTTTCTGCCCTTCCTGAGCTAATCACACTCTCCCTATGGCCTGGTTTGGACGGGTGGGGGTAGGGGACGATGCTATAATTCAGTCTCATCTGAATGGCATGGACAGAAGGAAAATCACACAAGAAAGGTAAAACTGTAACTACCATTGTTCACAATAGTAGATAAGATTTCTCTTTTTCTGGAAGCTTTTTCAGATTTTCTTTTTTCCTTGGAATCTGTCCTTTTTGCCAGGATTTTCTGGTATAGATTTTTTACATTAGTTCTACTGGTTTTCGGTGACTACTTTAAAACAGATAATGCTTGGGGCACCTGGGTGTCTCAGTTGATGAAGTGACTTCAGCTCAGGTCATGATCTTGTGGTTCGTGGGTTTGAGCTCCACATCAGGTTCTCTGCTCTGAGCACAGAGCCCGCTTGAGATCCTCTGTCCCCTTCTCTCTCTGCTCCTCCCCCACTAGCACTCACTCTCTCTCTCTCTCAAAAATAAAATAAACATTAAAAATAAAAAATGTAATGAAATAGACGATTCTTGTCTCTCTTTAACATAAAGAACTATTTCTCCCATGATTTCCTTCCTTCCTGGATTGATCCTTTTTGTCTTTTTTTAACTGTATTTTCCATCTCCATGTATTTTTGTTCTGAATTCTGATAGATTTCCTGAGACATATCTTCCCGGTCACAAATTGGGGCTATTCCATTGCTCAGTCCTCTTATTTGAATTTTCCATTTCATATTTTTAACTTTCTAGAACTATTCCTTGCTCTCTGAGTCCTTCTTTTTCAGAACAGTCTATTTTTGTTATTGTTTTAATGAGTGCACTTCCCTCGCAGTTTTTTTTTTTCTCAAACTTCTGTTTCCTGAATTGTCCCTTTTTATTCCAAGATCAGAAGCTCTTCTTCTTAATCTTGGTACTTCTCTTTCATGCTGTTGGTTCTCCTCAAGTGTCTGATACTCATTGGTTGCCCCTTCATACTGCGAGCAGTGTGAGTAGCTGACAAATGTTTCTTCTGCAATTGCGTTGATTGGTTTCCCTAAAAGACATTTCTCTTGATAGGGTTCTTTGTGAGGGGGCTGTCCCAGAAGGGAAGCTAGAGCATGGGGCTGCAGGCAGCTGGGGAACCCTCGCCAACTGCCAAGGTGAAGGGGACTCTACTGTAGCAATGAAGAACTCAGTGATTTCCCTTCTGGGAAGAAGGTCTTTCCTTCTCTCCCCTTTGTATCTCTTATGAAATCTGGAACTTCCTCAAGGTCATCTTGGTTATTTCACCTCCAGACCCTCCAATGACCCAAGAAATCTTCCCCCACGAGACACCTTCCCCATGTCTGCTTTTTTAGCCACACTTGCTGTTTGGCAAGAGGTTAGTGAGAATTACAACTAGCCCTTCTAGTCTGAAGGCAGTTCTCAATTGAGGTGCTAACAATTGCCCCAGGACCCTCTTCTTGCTCCTTAAATTTTCAGAAGCTAAGCCCATAGTGGCCTTCATTCTTCTCTAACACTACAGTTGTTTTCTTCCGCATAGATTCTGAACTATGGTTTTCTTGGCTCTTTCCAATCCCATCCATTTGAGGAATTCCTCCCAATTTCTAGCATTAATCTCCTTTTACTGTTTTGAGAAAATCAGAGAGAAAAAAAAGTATCCTCCTATGTTCTGATTGATCCCTACTATATGTGTTCCAAAGTATTTATTATACAATATTTTTATATACTGAACTCCCCAAGGAGTGCTAAAAGGGAACCAGTTTGCTAGAATTCGATTTATATACAAGGGAGATGTGAACAAATTTTTTGTTTATAATATGCAGTGAGTGCCAGACACCATGCTAGTCACTTTATATGCATTCCCTCTTTTATTTTTTTAATATAATTTATTGTCAAGTTAGCTAACATACAGCGTATACAGTGTGCTCTTGGCTTTGGGAGATTCCCATGATTCATTGCTTACATATAACACCCAGTGCTCATCCAAACAAGTTCCCTCCTCAAGGTCCATCACCCATTTTCCCCTCTCCTCCTCCCCCCCATCAACCCTCAGTTGGTTTTCTATATTTAAGAGTCTCTTATAGTTGCCTCTCTCTCTTTTTGATTCATTTTTTTCCCCTTCTCTTCCCCCATGGTCTTCTGTTAGGTTTCTCATATTCCACATATGAGTGAAAATATATGATACCTGTCTTTCTCTGACTGACTTATTTCACTCAACATAATACATTCCAGTTCCATTCACATTGTTGCAAATGGCAAGATATCATTCTTTCTCATTGCCAAGCAGTATTCCATTGTATATATAAACCACATTTTCTTAACCATTCATCAGTTGATGGACATTTGGGTTGCTCTTTCCATAATTTGGCTATTGTTGATAGCACTGTTATAAACATTGGGGTACATGTGTCTCTATGAATCAGCACTCCTGTATCCTTTGGATAAATTCCTAGTAGTTCTATTGCTGGGTCATAAGGTAGTTCTACTTTTAATTTTTTAAGGAACCTCCATGCTGTTTTCCAGAGTGTCTGTTCCAGTTTGCATCCCCACCAACAGTGCAAGAGAGTTCCCCTCTTCTCCACATCCTCGCCAATATCTGTTGTTTCCTGAGTTGTTAATTTTAGCCACTCTGACTGGGGTGAGGTGGTATCTCACTGTGGTTTTGATTTGTATTTCCTTGATGATGAGCAATGTTGAGCATCTTTTCATGTGTCTGTTGGCCATCTGGATGTCTTCTTTGGAGAAGTGGCTATTTATGTCTTTTGCCCATTCCTTCACTGGATTATTTGTTTTTTGGTGCATTTCCTCATTTAATAAATGCTAATTCTCATAAAAAAAAAAAACTTGGTGATCCATAGATGAAGGCTGAGATGGGGGAGATGGGCAATCTCGTAACTTACCCAAAGTTATACAGCTAGTAGGTCACAAAGACAAGTTCCAAACCCAGATATCTCCAATCTCAAGACCCAAGAAAACCAAACACTATATATAGTATCTCCAAGCAAGTAAATGGTCAGATTATGTTATGATAATGTAATTCTGTCACTTCAAGTGTTGATTGAATTGAGTCTATCTTTAGGCCAATCTAATGGTCAATCAAAGTCACTTATTTGGGGAATTTGGCATTGGGACCCTGCGATTTTTGATAAGTCAGGGAAGAGGCAGATATGCTTGGTGCATATGTGAGTTAAGAAAAACAGTCAGCCAAGGAAAAAAAAAGTGAATCAAGCTGACAAAGGAAAGCAGAGACCCTGAGGCCCCACAGGGTAGCTGACGCAGCTCCTGGTGGCTTTTCAGTTCCTGGAGTCAGCCTCCTGGGAGCCCTTTTGCCATCTCTCCTCCAGTATTCTATGAGGCAAATTTTCCTTTTTGCCTAAGCCAGCTTGAGCAAACTGTGACCAAATGGTCTCTAAAGAAGACAAGCATAAAGCAATTGTTATCCCTCACCTCCTGTGTGTGTGTGTGTGTGTGTGCGCGCGCGCGTGTGTGTGTGTGTGTGTTGATGGAGGGGCTATTTAACTTCATTCCAAAGGCCTCTCAGTGGTCATATGGAGATGATAAAACCCTTTCTTACAATAGGGTCCTGTCATGCACAAGCAACACAGGCTCTGCAGTATGATTTCTGAGACACCCCAAAGGCCTTTTGCCCTCCCCACACTCCTCCTGCTCCTAAAACTGCACCATTACAAGTTAGCTCGTGGGTGTAAGCCTTGTTGCCCTGAAAACTGGTAGCATCTCCACAACACAGCAGGTTTCTTGTAAGCAGAGACTGGCCCCATTCATATTGGAGTCTTCCCTGTACGTAGGACCATACTGGAGCGGGACTGGGCACACAGGCCTGTGGAATAAATGAACCGAGTGGAAAAACAAAGGCAGAAGGGGAAGGCGAGGGCACACACACAGAAGCCTTCAACTTCACCATTTTGAGCTAGGTTGGTTCCAATCATAGGTGAGCCGTAAGATGACAGTTAGGAAGAATTGAAAAATCCTGAACTAGATGACAGACTACATCCGTCTTTGCAGTTTCCATTTACCTTTACAAGCATTAATACCACCTGGCCAGACTCATTTCAATGAAGAGGAGTAGAAAGGTTTACATGTTCTCGGGGATTGAAGGGCATAGAAGGGGGCAGGGGGAGAAAAAATTGCCAGGCAGAAAAGCAGAGCTGTCTGAACCTCTCCCTCCTGCTTTCTCTTTTCCCCACCCCTGCTCTATTTCATAAGTTTTATTGCCATCCTGACATTATCTACATTATGATTTGAAATTCATTCAAGCAGACTAACTTGTGGTTGCGTTTGTAAAATTTGAAAAAACAAATTTAATTTCTTTCTTCAGAAAAAAACTGCAGTGTTATAAATACAACTAAGGGACTGTTCATGTGCACTCAGTGACTGGAACAAGCAGATGCATGGTTTTAATATCCATTTTCATAAGCCTGGAGGTTAGCCTCCCGACAGTACCCAACAGGAGTCCATATGATCTTTTCAAAGCGCTCCACTAATGAGCTACCATTGTGTGTGCAAACAGCCCTGTGAGAAGGGGGAGTCATACCAGCCTCATCTACAAGTGAGAAGACTGAGGTCTGAGCAAGGGAGGTGAGTTTTCCCAACTGCACAGCAAACCCATGGCAGTTCCCTGTACTCAATTCCCTGAGCTGGGTTCCCGTTTGACATGAAGCTCCCTCAGGCAGTTAATTCATAGATTCTGACATGACCATGGGGTAGAATGGAGGTAGAAATTCCACAAATGGAGATAGACTTAAAGCATATGTTATATAACATCTGTGTGCATGTTCAAGCTCAAAAGAAAATTTTCACATGGCTCATGGACAAAGGTTTTAAGAAAAATCATGGCAGTCTCAGGAAGAGTATTCTTCCTGATAAACATGAGTGGAACACTATTCCACATGGATGTAGGGCCCAAAGAGTATTTCTGTATACTATTCTTGGTCTCACACAGGATGTGAATCTAATTGGAATTGTTTTGATCCACATCTTGAATTTTCCAATGAACAGCCCATTGCCTAATTGGCCCCTTGAGTTAGCAAATGGTTGCTATTTTGACGACTGAGTTTTCCTATCTATAACAACTTTTTACTTCATTCAGCTCAACATACATTTATTGGGGAAGGAAAAATGCTGGATATTGGGCAAGGCAAGGAAGGAGAGAGGAGATGGGAAAGAAAGATAAATAATACGCAGTCTGGTTGCCTCCAGAAACATAAAGTCCCTTTGAATAAATAGCTAAATTAGAGGGCAAATGGCATTTGATACTACAAAAGAGGTAAAGATATCAAAAGGCAGAGGAAGAAACAATGAATGTTGTAACAGGATGGCAAGGGGCAGAGGAGGGAAATTATAGGGTTTCATGAAGGAAGCAGCATATGAGCTGGGCCATGAATGAATAAAATATCAAGAGATGAAGAGCAGGAGGGCATTCTTGACCAAGGGAACAGCATAGCGAAGACACAGGAGGAAGTAGAAAGACAAAGAGTGGGTAAGCGGGAAGTGTGAGTGGAGGTCAGGTTGTAAAGGACCTTGAAGTTGGGTCTGCAAGCAGGGGGTGCTACCAAGCGTTTTCAAATAAGGACTCAAGAGCTCCCTGCTCGCCTGAAATAACTCGGTTATGTCTAATGAAGAAATAAACTATGGTTTTTTAAAATACTGTATTTGGTGGGCATCCGGGTGGCTTAGTCACTTACACATCCAACTCTTGATTTCGGCTCAGGTCATGCTCTCGTGGTTTGTGAGTTCAAGCTCTGCAACCATGCTGTCAGCACAGAGCCTGCTTGGGATTCTCTCTCTCCCTCTCTCTCTCTGCCCTCCCCTCACTCACATGTTCATGCTCTTCTCCCTCTCTTTCTCTCAAAAATAAATAAACTTAAAATAAATAAATAAATAAATCACTAAGTCACTGTATTTGGAGGCCGCTTTGTTACAACCGCTTAGCCTTAGTCTAATAAAAACACCCTCATTTTTACAAATGAGGTACCTGAAGTTCAGAGAAGACAAGTGCCTTAAACAACATCATGTGACCAATCTGTGGCAGAATGAGGGTCAGACAAGGAACTTTCAGCCGGGATGCTCCGCTGCCTCAAATGATGTGATGAGGATGATGACGATGATGGTGGTGAAGATAATGGTTGTGATGATGTTGGTGATGATGCTAACGAAGATTGTTTGTTTTTGATAAACTGGTCTTTAGAGGTTTTGTTTTGTTTTTTGTGTCTCCTTTTCTTTACACGTTTCTATTTTTTAATCTAAAGTCACCCAACAGATTATCCATGTACCCACTTTAATCAATTACCTAGGGGTGATACATCCCTGAAACTTAATTACAACATTGTTTCCCAGACTAACATTATCTTACAGCGTAATCTAAAAATCACCTCGGAAAGACAGGACAATTCATTAAAAATCACTAATGTCTGAGGGGTTTAAAGATGCAAAGCGTTCATTTGGAGAATGAGAAATCAACGCACATTGGCTCTGGCTGGTCCGGGTCTGTCACGCTCTGTGTACGTGGGATGCTTCACGTTGCTGAAGCCCAAGTTTAATTAACATGCTTATTCTGTGGTGGTACTTCCAGTCTAACAAATTAAATGTTTAAACAGCCAGTGCAAACATTTAGATCTGAGTCAAAATTGTTTGCACTCTGCCAGTTTAGGCATTTAATTTATTATAATCCTTTCCATAATACATGCCTTGAAAGTCATTTTTTTTGCACTGAAAAATATCTTCAGTTTTTCAACTGACAATATAGAATCTGAGACTATCGGAATGTGATGGGATAACTAATTTGGACTGCAATCCATGGCACTAAATGACATAATAAATGAATCTTCATCTGTCCTGACTTCCCCCAGTTGACCAGGTGATGACAATGACAGGTGCCAACTCTGGGTCTGACTTTTGCCCCATAAATCTCTGCTTTTGTAGACAGATCCTACAGCAAGATGAAACAAGAATCTTGCAAGACTCTCCAACATTTCATCTTAAAAGCCTTTCCCTAGATCCTGACCTCTTCCCCTCTGCAGCTATTTTTCCAGAATATAGAATTTTGCTGGCTCTCAACAATTACCCCTTTCCTGGGGCTAAAGAAAGTGAAAAATGCACTGGAAAGAAAAATGGTAACAGAAGCTCCATTGAAGCAATGCTGCCCGCACTGATAAAGATCTCAGGCCAGCAGCCAAAGTAAGAGGCTGGACAGACCAGATCTCCAGAGCAATGACCCTCTGTTGTTCCAGGTGACCACAAGGTGGCAGTGAAGGTCTTCTTCGCCCTGCCCATTCGAATCTCCCCCCACAAACCCCCAACCCCAGATACCCTGCCTCCTCCCCACCGTCACCCAGAGAAACAGACCAATGCACACAGATCTGTAAAAGCACCAATGTAAAATTTACATTTTGAATAGATACCTTTGTTTTATTGTGAACAACAAGGAAACTGGAAATTGGTTGGAAGTCCCCTTCAATGGCTCTTGCTTAAAAAAATGGCACATTGTGCTCAGACCAAGTGGAAAACATCATAGTAATAGACACTTGTCACACAAACTCATTAAATCTTATTTTTCTCATCTACTGAATGAGGGGTGGTCCCCTCTTATCCCTGAGGTTTCTTCCAGTGACCCTTCCAGACAGAGAGTAGAATGGCTCAAACTCATCAAGAAGTTTGGGAGGAGGATGGGTGCTGTGTGCTAAAAGTCACCAGAAACTAAACTCAAAATTATTCACTCTCTGGCTCTTCAAGCTTCCATTTCCTGCTCAGAAATATTTCAGGGTCTTCCACAAAACATCCCAGATTGTTTGGGGTTTTTTTTTTCTTAATGTTTATTTATTTATTTTGAGAGAAAGAGAGAGAGAGGGTCAGAGAGAGGGAGAAAGAGAGTCCCAAGCAGGCCCTGCATTGACAGAGCAGACACGGGGCTCAGTGTCACAAACTGTGAGATCATGACCTGAGCCAAGATCAAGAGTCAGACACTTAACTGACTGAGCCACCCTGGCGTCCCCCAGATTGTGTCTACCTGGAGACTGAATTATCCAGAATCAATCTTGGTCAGATTTCATATTGAGGCTATATCTATCTGAAAAATTGGCTGGTGGAAAAAAACAATCAACTCAGATCAATCCAGCTTTCTTTGTTTTCCCAAATAGTTTGTGTTGTTTAGACACACTAGATTTTTTTTTCCCCAGAGCCAGCTCCAGAACTTTCCATTCAAAATACATCTGTGAAATGAGAAAGAATGTCTGGCCCCTCACCACATGTTGTTCACTGGTTAAATGGTGGGCGCATTAATTGAAAATAGAAGACAAAAATCCTTTCTCACTGAACATTTATGCTGAGACACTTTTAAATATTTTTGATGTCTAAGTATTGTAACCAAATGAGGCATTTGCTTTTTAAAACCACTTTAAAAAATTAATCATAATGCGAACTAACGTTACTTACTATGTGCTAGGCAGTGTGTTAAATACATTGTATGTATTGTCTCATCAATACATCGTATGTATTCTCAGTAGACCCCTATAAGGAAGAAACTGACATCTTCCCCGTTCTATAGATGCAAAAGCTGAGGTTTAGGGAGCTGAGGTCACCTGACCGAGGTCATGTAGCTGGAAAGCATATATACATATTTGACTGCAAAGTCCCAGCACTTCAAGGCAGTTTATCTAGCTCAAGTTCTGTTTTTTAGTTTTCTCATAATCCTCAAGGATGAGCCCTCTTTTTTACTAAGACCTGGAGAATTAAATTTATTTAATATTTTTAACATGAGACCAATTCATTAAACTTTCCAGTGGCAGGCGCAGACTTATGGTCGAAAGGATACCAGGGGTCACTTAGGGCAGCTCCTGGCCACTGAAGGAGATTCTGCACTCTTGGAATTAAGGAATCCACCCTGTCTTAGTCCATTTGGGCTACTATAACAAAATACCATAGGCTGGGTGGCTTATAAACAACAAACATTTCTTCCTCACAGTTCCGGAGGCTGGGAAGTTCAAGATCATGACACTGGCAGACTCAGTGTTTGGTGAAGCCTGTCTTCCTAGTTGCAGACAGCCGACTTCTCTCAGTCCTCATATGGTGGAAATTGGGAGAAAGCTCCCTGGGCTCTCTTTTATGTGAGCATGTACCCCATATGTGACTTAATCACCTCCCAGAGGCCCCACCTCCAAATACCAACACACTGGGCATTAGGATTTCAATATATGAACGTGGAGGCAGACACAAACATCCAAACCATAGTATACCCCTGTAGCCTCAGCTACCATTTAAGTGCCTTCCCTCTTGTCTTAAAGTTCTAGGGACACAGAGAACAGCCAACTACCACATTCCTTCTGAGAGTGAACTTGAGGACTATCAAGAAAATATACGACTCTTAAGCCAGATATGATGAGAGGTCCTCCAGTCCTGTACTGTGCTTCCAGATAGAGATTATATAGTCAAAAATAATAAAACTTACAAATCACAGAATATTAATGAAAATCACTAACTTTTCTGAATATTCACTAGAGTGCAAAAGGCTTTACCTTTGTTAACTCATTTGACAGGAGGAGAGACTGGGGTATAGGAGAGGTGAAGGAACTTTCCCAAAGCCATACAAACAGAGAGCCAGTGACGCTGGAATTTGAATCCGCTGTGCTCTGATTTTAATTTGATAAATGCTTGCTCTGTGTCCCTGGGTTGGGCTGATGTGGAGAAGACAGGGGAGGCACCTGGATTGGCAGAATCTTGGGCAAAGCATTGAAATGACAGCACAGTTCCCTGAGAAAACTGGTGTTATTTCTTTAGATGAGTCCCCCCACCTGACTGCCCTCAGTTTCCTCATTCTCAAAATTCCATAAGGACCCTTTTTTTTAACTCTGAAATTCTAGGATTGGGGTTCAAGGAGGATAGATGGGCTGCAAAAGAAAACAGGAAAGTAGCAAGTTGGGAGACCAATGGACCCACTGGTCACCATAGCTTCCTGGTTCTTTCTGCAGGAATTCTGTACCAGTCAGGAACTTCTTCCATTCTCCACATTATGCATTCAGCATTAGACCTCTGTTTTATCTTCAGCATGTTAGTATTACACATTTATATTTTGCCAGTTATCTCTTCTATTAACCCGGGCACTCTGCAAAATGACTTGTCATTAATAACGTGAACTGGCTTTTTCAGTTTAGACAGAAAGGAAGATATGGAATTGAAGGAACTGTGTTATCTAATGCATTTTCAAAGAGATTTGTTTGGAGAGAGCGCTTGTTAGAAATACCTAAGCAGAGAGCATCAAATCTTCGACAAAATATATATTAGAAATATTGCTTAGAGGACTTTCAGGGATTAAAGTCTACCAGCATGCATTGCTTCAAATTTTATGACAAAATTTTAGCAGCATGCATATTAGAATCTTACAAACACATTCCTAAATGCCAACACCCCAATCACAAATTCCACCCCTATTGGGACGTGGATTTGAGGGTATGTTTGTTCAGGGAGGCAATTTTGGCTTTATTGTTTGGTTTGCTTGTTTACCTTTATAAATATAAGGACAGATTTTTAGAATGGAGTGGGACCAGACAGATTTTTCCCAACCCCCTTGTTTTATAGATGAGGAAATCAGATCCACGTGCAGGAGCGCTCCCCAGGTCATATAACACAAAAGTCCTGCAAAGCCAGGCCTCTGAGCAGCTGCTTGACTCCTAGTGCCTCACTTTCTCCATCATGCCAGCCTCATAATCCACAAACAGACAGAACCAGAAACAAAGGAGCATAAGAGGACAATGTCATGAGTCAGCCACCAGTGAAGCCATCTCTGAGCCTAGAGAGAGAGGTTTCATGATGCTTACCAGAGCCCCAGAAAAGGGCAAACAGACCTGGTGTAGGGAATCTTCACAGAACAGGCGGAGCAGCTGTGGAGGGCTGAGCTGGCATCTGACACCCCAGGGGCTCGTGCCAAGCGTGGTGATTTACCTGGGAGCAGAGACTTATATGGAACACACATTTGACTGCAAAGCTGACAAGTCTTCCAAAGGCAATTCAGTGAGAAAGGATGAGATGTGGGGTCACGGAAGCCTTGAGTGTGAACCCCAGCTCTGCCTCTCACTGCTGTGACCTTGAGCAACTATCTCACTTCATCCATCTGGCTCAGCAACCCCATCTACAAATGGAGACATCTTTGTGTGCTGTACAGCACGGTGAATGTGTAAATTTTAATATCGTGGCTTACGTTTGTAAGGTTTTGTACTGCGGTGAGAAACTGGCCAATCAACCATGATTTGCCTCTTCGGCAAGGACACACGCAGTAAACTCCGACTCAAGAGAAACAGAGCTGGGTTTGGATTCCTACAACCAGAGGTGGCCACAAATTATGCAGTGTTGGCCTGGACCTCCAGCCCAACCTTTCTGTTCCACCAATCAGCTGCTCTGCTTATGTTTGATTAAGTTAATTCAAACACCATCCAAGCCAGAGAAACACACTACCGCTATTGTAAGAGAGGCCCAAGACTGGCAGAAAGAATGCACTAAACAGCCCTGACGGGCAGCTGCACTATGCGTGAAGGGGAGTCGTGCAGAGCCCTCTGCCCCCTCTCCCTATGTTGGAAGGAGTCTGCCACGCCACTGGGTTTGTGGGCAGGCAAGAGATGACCAGCTACTCTTACCGAAGGCACGCAACCCTCTATGACCCTGACAAAAGGTCAGCTTACCACGGAGGCCCCAAAGGGCGTCCAGAGCCTTTTAGGGACACATACACATGACTATGTAATGCATAGGATCAGCGACCTAAACCAAGAGACTTCCACTGCAGAGCCTATCTGAAGGCAGACCTGAGGAGGAAAAAAACCGAAGGGCACATAAAGTCCAGATGAATGGCTCAGAAATTTTACAGACAAGGTAACCCCAGGATTCTTGTCATAGGAAGGATCATTTCTCCAATGGCAGAGAACCTGCTGTCCAATCACTAAACAAACCAACCTGTACAATGATTTACTTCCTTGGCCTCGGTTTATCTTCTGGGTCTCAGTTTTTCTCATATATAAAAGGCAAGCCCTCAATTATACAGTCTCTTGGTTATCTTTCAGCTGACCTGAAGGAGAGGCAGTTCACAGAGAAAACTGGGCTTTAGAAAAAGAAATGCAGGAGAACAGTCCAGGTGGAGCTTTGGATGCAAAGGCCAGAAACACAATACAAAGCATGACTCATTGGAGGACTGAGTGAAAAGCTAAGGAGCCAGAGTGTGAGAGAGGGTGGTGGGAGAGAAAGGAGTCTACATGGCCTCCTCCCTTTCCTACTTCATCCCTGATACTCAACACCTGCCTGGGCTGGACACCAGCTTTTCTCCGACTTCAACAGAATTACAATACATTCCTGAGTATTGAAGAAAAGTGTCACATGGCCAAAGACATTCAGTCTGCATGCTAAATTTCTCTTGGAGATTTATTATACACTTTTGTATATTAAAGCTGTATACCAGGGCTCCTGGCTGGCTCCATCAGCAGAGCACGCAACTCTTAACCTCAGGGTCGTGAGTTCAAGCCCCACAGTAGGTGTGGAACCTACTTTAAAACAAAACAAAAACAAAACAAAACAAAACCTCTATCCCATCCTGCTGGCATGAAACCTGTTGAATTCAGTGTTTCCTAAATTTATTTTATGAAATAATCTTTGCATTGAACACTTTAAGATGCTTGCATCACACACAGTGTGTTGGTTAGGGTAGTGTCAGCTGCTATAACAAAGAAACCCCAAAATTTCAGTGACTTCTGCAACAAAAGTTTACTCCTTACTCACATGGTACAGTGCTCGTGTTAGTCGTCAGTGGGTGCTCTTCCACATGGTGAGTCAGGGCCCTGATGACTTCCATTTTATGGCTTTTTTCTGGCCTAAGATTCAGAGTCCCCAGAATCCAAGTCAGCAGAGGGGAAGACAAAAGGGAAAAGCAGGCTCACCTTTTGACTGCCTAGTCACATGGTCCCATCTAGATGCAAAGGGGCTTGGGAAATGTAGTCCCTGATTGGGCAACTAGTCTGCGGTATTAACGGGACAGCACAAATTTTGGTGGGCTATCTCCACCACATCTAATGACTAAATACATTCCCTAAACTATCACTTTTTATCATCATGCCTTTAATCATGACATTCCATTTCCCTTTGCCTTTTGCCCCTTCCCCTTCCACAAATCCTCTTTCTCCAATTGGCAATTTCCTACCCACCTCTGGGGTCCAGCTGAAAGGTTGCTTGCACCATAAGCCCTTCCCTGACCTTGGCCCCATTTCTCTTTTTGTGTGCCTGTAAGACTTTGGACAGTAGTCATCAAAACCTTGTGTTTATTTCCAACCAGAAGAGAAGTCAGATGGACAGGTCTGTGCCTCAGCCACCTTCATACCCCTAGTGTCCAGGGCTGTGTCTGCTAATCAGTAAGGACTCAATAAATAGGAAAAGAGAGAGGGAGGGTGTCAAGAAAGGAGGGAGGGAAAGAGGAGATATGGCCTATGAAGGAACAGAGCAAGAAGAAGCAGCCCCCTCTAATCTGTGACTCTGTAATTAATAAGGACAAAGCACCTTTAAATAAGCATTTTTGCACCCCTTAGGGGCCAGAGGTAAACATATGCCACTGTAGTCAATGTGCACCTTCATCTTTTTCTCTGACGGTTTGGGGGGTTTTCTTTGTTTGGAATTTTGTTTCCTTTGTTTTTCTTTTTTTCTTAAATTGAAGCATAATCAAATATAACATTACATTAGTTTCAGGTGTTTCACATAATGATTTGACATTTGTGTTAACAGTAAGTCTAGATAACATCCATCACCGTACATAGCCACAAAATTCTTTTTCTTGTGATGAGAACTTACAAGATCTACTCTCTTAGCAACTCTCAAATATGCAATACAGTCTTATTAAGTATAATCTCTGAGTGTTCTTCATAGATGACCTTTAACAGCATGCAAATTAGCACCCCTTCACACTTTCAATCTCAAGACTGATAATTGCTGAAGTTCCGTATCTGGAAGATGGCTGGATTATTGTTTTGGTCTGATTATAGTCAGCCTAAACTTGATAGAATATAATTTAAAAGAATACAACTAAAACAGGTTTAAAGAAATCTGGACAGGGGTGCCTGGGTGGCTCAGTCAGTTAAGCTTCCAACTCTTGATTTTGGCTCAGGTCATGATCTCATGGGTCATAATCTCATGGGTCATAAGATCAAGCCCCACATGGGGTTCTGTGCGGAGTGTAGACCCTGCTTGAGATTCTTTCTCTCTCTCTCTCTCTCTTTCCCCACCCCCCGCCCCTCTCCCCTGCTTACATGCTCTCTCTTTTAAAATAAACAAACATTTTTTAAATGTGGACAAAATTTACAGCTATAAAGAGAAACTTTCAAAATGCAGTCTTACAATCTCTTTATTGGTATTCTCAGGACACAATCGGCTGCCCATAGAGCATGCCAGCCTCACTTCCCTTCATACCAGAGGAGGCACCTGACTCAGGCACAGGCACTGGAGAGGCCTCTCCTGCCTCAGCCCAGGGTGACACAGGGTTAGCTGCCACCTCCCCACGCATCCCCCAGGAGCCTTGTTGCTGATTCAGAGTTTAGTGTGCACCACTCAGGCAAGATTCAAACTTAGAATCACAGAGTGAGCCCTGATCAGGTCATGTGCTGAGTCAGAAATGGAAAAAAAATGTGCAGGTCCTGAGGTCAGGTAGGTGGGATTCCTGAGAGATTCCATTACAGCTGTTGGGAGGGACAAATCAAGTCCCTATGTTGGTCCTGCCTTGCCTCTAAAACACAACATAAACAAGTTGCTTAACTTTCCTCGGCCTTATTTTCCTTGTCTTTAAAAAGGAGCTAACTGTATCAGTTCTTCTAAATCAGATCACATATTCACATTAGACAGGAGACACCAGGGGAACAGGGAGGCATCCAAATGTTCTTGCCACCTTTCAAGCCCTATGTCCTCCAAAGGGGGAGCTCACCCTAGGGTGTTCCCTCTGGCATCCCAGTTACTGTCCAGCCACACAAAAATGACCAATTCAGAAGAGCTGCCATAAGTAAGAGCTGGAGCCTGAGTTGATTAATGTCCCACAACCCCGACAGCAGATATGTGTTTGACCAGGGTGTCATATGAGGTATTGATGATAGTCATGACCTTAATGCCCAATCCCTCATTTCACACCTTGACCCGATTTTGAACAGAGCTATGCCCCCTAAAAGTCAGTTTGGTCTGATGCTTGATGCCTTATTTTCGGCAGCTTTCCTTCCCAAGACACGCTGGCTTCATTGATAAGTGTTGCTAGCTCTTTATCTACATCATTTTAGAATAGGTTGCCAAGGCAACAGGATTCAGAAATGATTCTCATTACTGTACATTCCCTGACAAATGAGTGTCTGCATTTACATGGTCTCAACCAGTATTAGCTCTCCTCTCTCTGAGATAGAATGCCAACACTTAGAGTTTGCAGCACACAATTCAGTGTGTAATTATATATTGTCTCCTAATAATTATACATTGTCTTCGTGAACAATACAACTGTGGGCACCCTTGCCAGCCCACATTAACACTTCCCACATTAACACCCTTCCTCAATAACACACATTTTAGATGCCATAAAGAAAAATGAGATATTCATAAGGGTGTATTTATAAAGCAAACCCACACTCGGATTCCTGAACAATGCCTCAGTTTCCACTATGTGAAATACCATGATTCCTAATCCTAGAGTGAACCAAATAGTTATCATTTGTCTTACCTACTGGTTTCCCTAGAAGGAAATATCATTGCTGTCAGTGTAGCAGGATTTGACAAAGACCTAGGAAGCCAATTCAAACTGGGACAGATCTCTACATATTTTCTAAAAGTGTGGAATGGGAGTGAAACCACAATGTCAAAATGGTTTCCAACCCCAATGTGGATGCTTCATTTGGGTCATGTGCCTGCTCTGGGCCAAGGACTATGAAATCCACGCTAGTCCTGTAGAGATGTCCCACGACTTTTCCTGTTCACTAGGAGATGAAGGAAATCCATGGTGACAGCAGAGTTGAAAAGGGAAAATAAAAAATAATGAAAAAATCTCCATGTGGATTATAACATCAAGCTCTTCCCTACCCCAGCCAGCATCCTTCTAGCTTCCACACCCACCCCCACCCCCCGCCAAAAACAAGCTGTGGAGGAGATAACTGGACTACAGAAGGTCTGGGGTTGTGAGCACTGAGTTGCATTTTAAAAGAATTGGTGGCTCCAGGTCATTTTAATCAAGTTGCATGTCAGCTTGCAAATTTTCCAAATTAGCTGTAGCTGGAGGAGAGCAAGATGTTGTTCTTCTTTCCTAAAGAATAAAAACAGATTGTTGTGACACGTTCTCAGTCATAATGACAGATTGGAGCCGCTGTTTGTGGTACAAGTCAGAAAACAAAGCAACTTTTTTCCCTCAAAATTGTAGCACTTGATTGATTTCTGTTGAGATTTGGGCATCTCCCAGTTTGTCAGCGATGTTGATGAAGTTCACAAAAATCTTGAAAGCCAAATGCAGACACAGAGACTGATTTAAAATGAGGTTGATTTTCACTGGGAAAGGAAGCCTTTTGGGCTTGAGGACAAGTCTTAGGAATGCTTAGTTTGGATGCTGTTCATATGTTGCTCTTTTGAAAAGTAAAGGTGGAGGTAAAGAAGGGATAGTTGACACTCTCCTATCCCAGAAGCTTCTCTGTTTCTGTAGCAGGAAGACCTCTGACAAACGGAAGCTATTTTCACCATCCTGAATAAGGCTGGCTCTGCACATCACTGCCTAGACAGGGGTCTGTGTATCCCCCCACCAGTCCCTTCAAAGGTCATCTGGCATCACAGCTCATCAGAATGGCTGTGGCACAGACAACTGTTTTTCACAAACCTGAGAAGAACGATGGTTTTGTGGTTTTTTTTAAGCTTAGGGAAAATCATAATTTGATGTCCACAGATTTATTTTATTTTATATTTTTAGAGTCAAAATACTTGTGTACATATTTTTTCTTTTTTCTTTTTTTTTTTTTAATTCCAGTTAGTTAACATACAGTGTTTAGTTTTAGGGATGACACATAGCGATTCAACAGTTCCATACATCACCCAGTCCTCACCCGTACAAGTGCATTCCTTAATTTCCATTACCTATTCAACCCGTCCCCCAATCCCTCCCCTCTGGTAACTATCAGTTCTCTATAGTTAAGAGTCGTGTTTCTTGGTCTGTCTGTCTCTCTCTCTTTCTCTCTTTCCCCTTTGCTCATTTGTTTTGTTTTTTAACTTCCATGTATGAGTGAAATCCTATGGTATTTGTCTTTCTTTGACTGACCTATTTTACTTAGAATGGTATTCCAGCTGCATCCATATCCTTGCAAATGGCAAGATTTCATTCTTTTTTTTGTGGCTGAATCATATTCCATTATATATATATATATATATATATATATATATATGTATATGTATACACACACACACATACCACATCTTCTTTATCCATTCATCAGTCAATGGACATTTGGGATGCTTCCATAATTTGGTGATTGTAAATAATGCTTCTATAAACATAGGGGTACATGTATCCCTTTGAATTAGTTTTCTTGCATTCTTTGGAAGAACGGTTTTAGAACTGTCATTCATCATTAGGTCAATCAGTAAACATCACAGCTTAAGACTATGGTTCCAGAATCCAACCAAATGGAATGTTTAATCAATATTTGCATAATGTAAAGAAACAAACAGGAAGCCAGTGGGAATGAATAATTATGGGTTACACTGGAGTAATTCCTTAAGATGCCCAGAAACCCAAAAATAAATCAGCACTTCTCATATCCTCAATACCTCAGTTTCCCTTACCAACCCATCCATTCTTCTTAAACCCACTCCCTGCCCCAAGCCAGCCCTTTTACACACATGCCTGCCTATACTAGATGTAGAAACCAAAGATCAAATCTCATGGGAAATTCACAGTTTTCCTTCACCTCTTTGTATGTATTCACAGTGAATCTGATGTTCTGATTATTTGGTCAAATGGCCAACAGATCTTTATTGACATCTTGCTGAGAGCAAGATGTTGTGCTAGGTGCTCTGGGGGGACACAAAGGAATGCATGCACGACACAGGCATTAACCCCAAGGAGCTCCCAGTCCTGTGGGGAGGACCGGCTTCCAATCACCAGACAGTTGTATATGATTAAGTCCATTAACGGAAGACTTGGAGTGTGAATGCTGTAGGCATTTGAGTGGTAGTGGGTTAGTAAGGATTTAAAGGAAGGTCTGAAGGGGGAAGGGGGAAGGGAGAAAAGAGCAAGTTGTCTGTAGAACACTTAGCCCGCCTGGAGCAGAGTGTTTTAGTGAGTGAGGAATGCAAATGGGATGGAGAAAACAGGGTGGATTTAGATGGTGGAAAACTTTCTCCTGTAAGAAATGGTGAGTATATGAAGAGCACATAAAAATGAGCTTGGGTGCACCTGGGTGGCTCAGTCTGTTGAGCGGCCAACTTTGGCTCAGGCCATGATCTCACAGTTCGGTTCTGAGTTCCAGCCCAGCATCGGGCTTGCTGCTGTCAGCATTGAGCCCAGTTTGGATCCTCTGTCCCCCTCTCTCTTTGCCCTTCTTCTGCTCACGCTCTCTCTCTCAAAAATAGTTTGTTTGTTTTTTAAGTGAGGCTAAAGATATGATGTGCTGGCTAGATTGAGGCAGAAGAAACTGGAAATAAGGAGACCATTTCAAAGGCAAATGCACTATCTTGGCCTGGAGCACCGAGGGCCAAGAGGAAAGTAAAGGACTCAGAAAAAGAAGTGTGGGATCGGGACACAAGGTGGGGTGGAGGAAAAGGCAATATGTCCAAGAGAATTCAGAAGTTTTGAGAATGTATATTTGGTAACATTTGTCAGGCATTGTTCTAAGAACTTATGTGTATTTTTTCAATTACTCCTCACAACAACCATATGAGGTCAGTTTTATTAGTATCCTCAGTTTACAGATGGGAAAACTGAGAGAAGTTTCAATCATCTGCCCTCTGTCACACGGTTAGGCTAGCAAGGCTCTGAACAGAGCCTGGCTTCGGCACTTGCACACCCAAAACCCCTCCACTATGCACCTCGACATGGTAACCGTGCTTTGGCCCAAGATGCAGAAGCCAGGTCAGCTTTCCCCACACTTCTTGTGAGGTGTTGGAAGCCTACCCAGAGGGAAAGATTCTTAGGGTGGTTTGAGACAGAAGTAGAGAACTTGGAAATTAGGTAGAAACTAGAAATGCAGCTTTGAGGACCTCCCTCCCATAGAGCTTGGAGACATGCATTTTCAGGAGAGCTAAAAAGTGAGGGAGTTTTCAAAAAAAGAACAGAAAATATGAGAATAATATCTTGAGCCCTGAAGATTGCGTAGCTTTGAGGCGAGAGGTGAAAAAGACATCAGGAGAATGTGAGACACACAGTCCAGAAGTGTGAAGAGAGCTCAGTGTGGAGCATCACTGAGACCCACCGAGGAAAGAATTTCAAAGAAGATAGTTGGGGTTTCTTTGTTTTTGTAAATTTTTTAATGTTTATTTATTTTTGAGAGAGAGAGGGAGAGAGAGAGTGGAGGAGGGGCAGAGAGAGGGAGACAAAAGATCCAAAGCTGGCCCTGCATTCTCTGCACTGACAGCACAGAGCTCCACATGGGGCTCAAACTCACAAAGCCTGAGATCATGCCCTGAGCCAAAGTTGGATGCTTAACCAACTGAGCCACCTAGGTGCTCCTCAAAGAAGATAGTTGCTAAGAGTGTCCACGGTTATAGGGCACAGAGTGATAAGTGCAGCTTGACCACCGGAGGGGCACCTCTGACTTTCAGGGTGCCATTTAAGTAGAAACTAGGGACAATAGTCATCGAGGGCTTGAGGGGCCCCAGAGTGAGAAAGCGGCAGTGGAGGATGTGGATGACTGGGTAAGAAGCTCACCAGTGGAAAGAGGAGAAGTTGGTTCGAGTGCATGTCTGAAGGCCTAGAAGGGACCAGTGCAAAGAGACAGTGACAATTCAGCCTAGAGGAGAAAACTCAGGCTCCAAGCCCAAAGGAGGGCATCAGAGGCCGGCTCTGTGGCAGAGAGTGCCCACCTCATTTTCTGAAACTGGAAAGCGGAGAGGAGATCACTGTAATAAGTCACCCTCTTCTCTGGAAACCAAAGCCCAAAGCTGGCCATCTGCCAAGTTGGGTTGGGATGGGGAGTAGTCGAAGAGGAGAAAGCAGACCTTCACACTTGGATGGAACAGAATGGAAGGTGCTAGAGGAAAGTTTTAGCATGAGGGGCAGATGATGAGAATGGGATAAAAAATCAAAGTGAGTTGGGTAGGAGAATAAATGCATCAAAGAGCCTGAAAAATCAGCATTGGGACATATTCGCAGGCTCCCCCCTCTCCCTTCTCACACTGGCCGAAAATGAGGCCACAGTCCAATCAGGCCTCCTAATGTCCAATAAGATCAGCAATGTGCAGGCTGCTCCTCGGGGCTCGAGTCCTCGACTCAAGCCTTAATGAGTCACCTGCTCGATATTTTCCACTTCAGGCCTCTGGCTTTCTGGGACCTCAGTCCACTCAGCTGCAAAATTGACTTACGGGATCATGTCAATCGCCAGATGCTGCAGAGGAGAGCAGAAGAGTCCAGCTTCTGCAGGTAAACGAACTGCCTGAAAGGAAATGAGCAGTGATTTCCCAGGGAGTCTCTCCTGCAATGTCGTTATAATGTCAGCTTTTGACAGCAAAACGATTTCAGTGGAAGACTCTAGAGTATCTCATGGAAGTGCCTGAGCCTTATTAAAATGATGTCAGTGCATGCTACGTTCACGTCTCACGCACTTGAAAACCCCACAGCGGGAGAACTCAGTCGCTGGAACCAACTATTGTGATGCCTAGACCCTTGTGCGCATTTGACCTGTGATGTCCCCCATGACCCCTGCAGTAATTCCAGATGGAAGACAATCAGTCCTGAACTCGGTGAGTCGGCCAGCCCCCAGGGGAGTGTTCTGAGCTTTAGCTCAAAATGCCAGCATTTGTGTATCTGCAAGGCTCTTCCATTTCCCCCATGTTCTTTCCAGACAATAGACTGTGGAATACGTGCCTCCGGGCCTGATACCTTTTATCGAGGGCCTTCTCTGTGGCCTCTCCTACAAGCTTTGCATCCATTATCTCCCGATATCCTCATGACCCCTCCACCAGGTTGGTGTCATCCTTCCCGTTTTTATTGATGGGAAAACTGAAGCTCCAGGAGACAGCCGATCGTGAAGAATTGAACTCATGTCCCTGTGGCTCCGGAGTGCTTGCTCTTAACCACTACGCCCTAAAATCACCCCAGCATGGTGGAGGATGGTCTACCCCAAGCACATACCATCAGGTGTGCACGAGGCCCGCACCACCTGCACTCGAGAAGCTCTACAGCTGCATCCTGGCGACGGATGATGGGCCGTAAAGGAAGGTCCTGTGTATATCTTATATTCTAGCCAGGTGAGGGGAGAGCCATCTTGTTGGCACGTCCATCGGCCAGTCACCTCTCACGGAGGCACCAGAGCTGTCTGCATGGGCCCGGGGCCCCGTTGTCATCGGCATCAGCCCTAGGAATCTGATAAGGTGGAGCAGACTTGCTGTGGGAGCAACAGCAGATTGCTCAACAGGCCCTGAGGTGGCAGTAACTTTCCCGATGTCCTGGGGCTGCTGTGAGCAGCCCCAGCCAGCAGGACCTAGGTTTGCTGCCCTATATTCCCTGGCCCCTGGGTTCCTTCTCACTTTGTACTTGACAGCGCTCCAGGGATGTGGCCCCAGGGCTTGGCATCTACACCCCGTGTCTTCTGCAAACACGGGCTGGAGGAGAGAGAAGAAAACAGTATGCACTGACCCTTTAAAACAGCATCGCATCTAATCTTCACAGCAATGGGAAGCTATTATCCCCATTTTAATGATGAGGAAAATGAGACTCAGAAGGTAAGATCACGGGACGTCTGGGTGGCTCAGTCGGTTAAGCATCTGACTTCAGCTGAGGTTGTGATCTCGTGGTTCACGAGCTTGAGCCCCACATCAGGCTCTGTGCTGACAGCTCAGAGCCTGGAGCCTGCTTCAGATTCTGTGTCTCCCTCTCTCTCTGGCCCCTCCCCCACTCACACTCTCTGTCTCTCTCTCAAAAATAAATAAACATTAAAAAAATTAAAAAAAAAAAAAAGAAGGTAAGATCACTTCTCAAGGTCCCCCAGCTGGTCAATGAGATATCTAGATGTGATCCCTCGGTTCTCTGGCTCCAAAGCCTCGGGTCCCAGTCCCCTGCTCTAATCCTCCCCATGGATCTGTCAGAAAGACAACTCAGCTTAGAGACTCTGTGCTGACCCCAGCCCTGAACTTAGCCCTGCAGGAAGTGGACTGGCCTGGCATTAGTTAATTCAATATCTGCATCAACCAGTCAATAAACAAGTGTTTTTTTTTCAAAGCACCTTCCAGGCTGTGAGGGAAACCATAAGAAATGAGGGTATACTGCTTGCTTCTGAGGAGCTTGCAACCAGGATGGGGAGAAGAGCTGGAACACAGGAAACAAAAGAAAATCAAACCAGGCTGGAGGAGGGGGCAGGGGCAGGGGGCAGGGGGCAGGGTGAGGGGACAGGGAGCTGGGCCTACAGCTGCATTTGCACCTGTGGAGGAGAGTGGGCAGGTGGTGCCCTTCCTTCTTGGGGACATCATGACCCAGGGACAGAGCTGACTGCACAGGGAAGGAGGAGGGTTCAGGGAGACAAAAGGGGACAAAGGTGAGGAATGTAAAAATAAAAGAGAAAGGTGAAGGTAGGGGCAAAAAATGGCAGGGAAGGAAAGAGGAAAATGGAGGATGGAGAGAGAAAAGGTGGCCTTGGAAGAGGCCCAGGGGCACCTGGGGGATCACCTGTTGCTGAGTTCGTGCACTCAGCACTCTGGAGGGAACAAGTGAGTAGCTATGGGAGCCTTGCCCTCGTCTCTGGAGATGCCATCCTTTCTGACTCTGAGCTTGGGACAAGCAGGTGTCACAGCAGAGAGACATCAGGGACCAGAGGTAGCAAATACCAGCACACCGTTGGATGATGGACTTCTCAGCAGCCAGCTTCCAGGGGGTGCAAGCACCTTTCAGGCTAGGGGTTGGGTGAATGAGGGCTCTGTGGGCCTGGTTCCTGCTGGGCACAGGTTGCTTGGGAGAGCTAAGCAGACCCCCAGAAAAGACTGAAGGCACCGATATTATGGAATACTCGTGGGCTGGCCTGGAGAGCAGAGGAGTTTGAGTAGGGACTGAATCCCTCTGTTCCCTTCTTCTCTCCTGGCAGAAAAGCCAAGGGTGGAATCTGGAAATCTTAGACACCACTCTCCAGTCCTCTCTGAGGAGTCACAGATGCAGAAAGGGGGCTTCAGATGAGGGTGTGGAGGGACAGTGTCCATGGCTGGCTTTCCTACCTTTGGTATCTTCTCAGCATCCCATGTCTTGAGCACTTGAATGAGATCAAGATGCTCAAAGACAAACACACCCCAAAGTGCTCCCAGCTGATGGCCTCCTTCTCTTCTGGAGAAACTACTGACCACAGAAAGAGAGCCCCTCCATCAGGAATTCCCTCTTCCCAGGACTCTGGGGGAAATAATTACCTTGGACATAAATGGAGGGTCAGGGATAAAGGGCTTCACTTATCTGGAATGGAGGGTCAGGGATAGAGGGCTGCACTCATCTGACATGGTGCAAAACTTCACGAGCACTCTTCCTATATTAATTAGGTTTAGGCTAACCCACCAGATTCACCTAAAATGCAAGATATAAAAATGTGATTCTTTTGTTTTAAAGTTGCCTAAACTTTAATATACACTGTGTAGCCAAAATGAGGAAAAGAGAGGAAGGGAGCTTTCTGGCTTCAGGAGCACACTTCTCCCCTTGCCTCCACCAGAAAACGCATATGCTGAAGCCTCACTGGTCTGGAGAAGGTCATTCTGTTTAGTAATGAGTGCAGCCTGGGCACGGACCACTGGGAACAGAAGCTGGACCTAACAACCATGGTCCAGCTGAACATTCACCCTGGCTGAATCTTGTTCACACACACACACACACACACACACACACACACACATACACACACTCTCATCACTCAGGCCAGGAAGCTCTGCCCTACCCTGCTCATTGCAGAAAGGCCTGGGACTGAATACCAGATGCATTTCCAGCCTGAGTAGACTTATTGTCTTAAATTAATACTTAATAGGCTGATTGTCTTAAATTAATACTTCCAGTGAAGGTTCTTCAATCCTGTAGCTGCATTTTTTAGACACAACTCCCCTGACCTTTTTAGATTCTTGCTATACCATTTGCCTCTTGTTCAAATAATTTGCAATTACCAGACACTAACTGGTTGCTGATAAGGGCTAAATGTAAAAGACCAACAGTATCCAACTTCAAAAGGGGGCTTAAGATTGAGTAGTTACTAAAAATAAGGGATCAGGGAGATGGAAGAAAAAAACCTTGGGTTTAATGATCTATTAGATGGGGCCATCACAGCAATGAGACAAGCACTCCAATTCTCCTCAAGAGAATCCAGTACCCAACAGTTCTCTGGATGGAAACTCAAATCCATAGGGATGCATACCCCACTAGTGTTCTTTTAGAACTATGTTGACAATTACTTACTAGACTAGTTGGAAATAGTAGAAACTAGGTGACTAACCCATTTCTTACTTCCTCCTCTTCTCCTCCTCCTCTCCTCCTCCTTCTCCTTCTCCATCATCTTCTCCTTCTCTTTCTCCTTCTTCTTCTGTCTCTCTGTGTCTTTCTTTCTGTCAGTACTTTTCACTCATGTTTATAATGAACTGGGGGATGGGGACCACCTGGGTGGCTCAGTTGGTTAAGTGCAGACTTCAGCTCAGGTCATGATCTCACAGTTCGTGTGTTCGAGCCCTACGTCAGGCTCTGTGCTGACAGCTCAGAGCCTGGAGCCTGCTTCAGTTTCTGTGTCTCCCTCTCTCTCTGCCCCTCCCCTGCTCGTGCTCTGTCTCTCTCTCTCTCAAAAGTAAATAAACATTTAAAAATTTTTCATAATGAGCTGGGCACTCTAATAGACACGAGGGCTATAAAATGAGAAAGATGGCTCCTGCCCCGAAGGGACTCACAGCCACTGGGAGAAGAAGACACACAGGACATTCAAGTATAGTGAAGGGAAGTACAGAGCAACCTCTGAGAGTTGCCCTGGTCAGACAAGAGTGAGGTCCAGCTCCAGAACAAGCAAAGGCCCCTGAAGAAGGCTCTAGCCTGAGTGCCCTCTGGAAGGACAAGTTTGTGATGAATGCTCTGACCCTGGGGCTATGGAAGAACTGGGAAGCAGGGGCAGAAAAGGGCAGGTACAGCCAGGAAGGTACTGGGTGCGTGCCCTCGGCCGGGCATCTGGAGTGAGACGGGAGCCAAGCCCAACCTGAAGCAGTAGTACCTGACCCCCTCACCATCTCTGCTGACTAGTTTCCCCAAGAAAGCTCCAGGTGTCTGAGACAGAAGCCTCACCTCCACGGGAAGAGGAGAGAAAGCTCTGAGAGACAACAGAGTGTACCTGCAGATAGTTTCTCGGTGGCCTGAAAGGGTTGTCTACAGTTCCACCATTGGAGTTGGAATTCCATTCTTTGGAAACTTACAAATCTGCATCCTTAGGAAAGTGCCAAGTCTTTGGAAAGCCCTGCCCTCAGGTTCAGAGATGAGGTGAACAGCTGATAGCAGCTTCCTGTGAGACCCCACAGAGGTCAAAGACATCTGGAAGCATCCTCGGAGGAGAGCAAAAAGAGAGGCAGAGTGGACGGGGGATGGAAATATACCCTTGGAAGTCAAACAAAGCAAAATGGAAAAAATAGGCATTTTTTTCTCTTGTAATTTCGAGAGGAGTGGGTGGCACTTACAGTTCTCCCCTTATCTCCACTTGAAGCAAATGCAGACACTTAACGCCTCCCTGCTTTGGAGCATTTCATTCTTTCATCCTGTAGACTCTATGGAGCCCCCACTGTGTGCCAGGCTCTGTGCCAGGGGCTGGAGGCTGGGGGCTGGGGCAGGAGCAGGGGTGTCTGGAGGGTTTATTCCTGTTCTCCCGCCACTTGTTGAGGTTGGAGCCTCACTGGGGCTGAGAATCAAAGGTGCTGGGGCCATGGATGGTGCCATGCAGATGGGCTCCCTCCGCTGACCTCTCCCAAAGACCACGCCATGAGTGCCCAGCAAAGAGAGCTAGACAGCCACAGGATGCATCAGCAAACAGCACCTTGTCAAAAGGCTTACCTAAAGCCCGGTGCCTGCAGGTTAGAAAAATAAACCAACAGATGAAATGAACATTATAGTAGCAACCTGCCGAGCCTCTTAATCTGTCACTTAAATCTAGGGCTTTTAGCTATAATTGAACACCCTACCGTGACTATTATGAAGAGGAGGAGGTGGAGGTGTCGAAGTTGTGGTTTAGGAGGGCGGATGAAAATAAATTTCCCTTCAAAACTAGTCAATAACGATGCCTTTGTATTAAAGGAATAGAGTGCTGGCCTAGTCACTGCAGAGGAAAACAATACATCCAGGGCACTTAGGAGGAGGCGGCTGAGTCACTGCCCATGCTGCCATTATTCTGTACATGTCTAGAGGACCACTGAGAGCCCCTGAGACTGAAAATGTACCACTGAATTTTTAAAAGTTGAAAAGAAGCTGCCTGGTGGATGACTATATTATCCTAACTGCTCAATCTTAGTAAAAAAAAAAAAAAGGCGGGGGGGGGGCGGAGAGTGATAGTGGGAGGGAGGGAGGGAGAAAGGAAAGAAGCAAGGGGTTCTCCACCTCATATGTCATCAGGGAAGTACAAATTGAAATAACGAGATACTGCGAAATACCTATCACAGTAGCCAAATCTGGATCACTGAAAACACTAAACGCTGGCAAAAATGTGGAGTAACAGGATCTCTCATTCGATGCTGGTAGGAATACAGCCTCTTTGGAAGACAGTCTGGCAGTTTCTTACAAAACTGAACGTACTCTTACCATATGATCCAACAATCGTGCTCCTTGATATTTACCCAAAGGAGCTGAAAACTTATGGACACACAGAAACCTGCACATAGGTGTTTATGGCAGCTTTATTCGTAACTGCCAAAACTTGGAAGTAACCAAGATGTCCCTCGATAGGTGAACGGATAAACTGTGGTTCATCCAGGCAGTGGAATTTTATTCAGTGCTAAAAAGATATGAGCTACCAGGACACGGAGGAATCTTCAGTGCGTATTACTAAGTGAAAGGAGCCAATCCGAAAAGGTAGTCTGAATATATGGCATTCTGGAAAGGGCAATGCTATGGAGATAGTGAAAAGATCCGAGGCTGATGGGAAGGAGAGGGATGAATAGATGAACACAGATTTTTAGGGCAGTGAAAGGACTGTATGATACTATGATGGTGGATACATGTCATACGTTTTTTCAAACCCATAGACGGCACAACACCAAGAATGAACCGTAATGGAAACTATGGACTTTGGGTGATGATGTTGTGTCTGGGCAGGTTCATCAGTTGTAACCTATGAACCATCTGGTGGCAGATATTGATAATGGGAGAGGCTTTGATGGGGGGGAGGGACAGAGGGTATATGGGAAATCTCTCCACCTTCCTCTCATTTTGCTATGAGCCTAAACCTGCTCCAAAAAAATAAAGCCTTTAAAAAAAGAAGAAGGAAAAAGGAAGGAAGGAGGAAATTAGGAGAAGGGAGAAAGGGAGAGGAGGAGGAAAGAAGGAAAGGAAAACAAAATTCTAAATAGAAGATGGCATCAAAAATCTCCTTTGCAAGATTTTAGAAGATCACGGTGTGTGGGGATGGTTTTGTGAAGATCAAATCCTTTCCGGTTAATCATACTGGGCCTCCTGGGAGTTCAAGAGGGAGCGATAGCGCCTTGCCTTCTGGAATGAGAGAGGATCTTCCAAGCATCATATCCCTGTGGAAAGGCAGTGTGATACAAACACAGGAGGTGGTTATGGCGCCTGTATTACTATTATTATTGAACTGAATTGTCCTTGAGAGATTGTTCTTCTGACTCAGAGGGACATTAGACTGAGGGAGTGAATTGTTTCTTCAAATTTCTTCTTTAGAGAAATTGGGCTCCCGGGGTTTGAAGAGACAGAGTGAGGGGTCTGGCAACCACATCAGCTGGCAGACTCACTGCATCCTAATCTTCACAGAGAACCAACCTGAACGTTGGACGTCTGACCTTGTGAGAACCTGGGTGGAACTAAATTTGCTGGAACTCTCTTCAAAAAGGATCAAAATGAATATTGTACTCTTCACATCAAAGCTAGGGCCACTTTCCTGTCCATCCAGAGTCACTGCTTTCAAGTGATTAGAGCAGATTCTTAAACTCCCACCTTCAAGAATCATGGTCAGACCCAAGGCAAGAAGAGGTGCCTCCCTCAACCCTCCTTTGAATATGTATTAGTTGCCGAGAACACTCCATTCCTCATCATGTCAGATGTATAAGTGCACAATTCAAATCTCCGTTCTTACCCACTAGAACACCTGGTTGACCCATTCATTGTCAGGTGATGAGGCATTCTAAAGGAGTGAGTGTGCCATGTAATTTAGGTTTACCCCTTTGAGCACTGAATCATAAAAAATAAACAAGGAGACTGGTTGTATTGCATACTTTCCTGCTGAAATAAACAGAACACATTTCATACTTGAAATTTTACGATTCAGGCCATCATCTTGAATGAGAATTACATTGTGTGGTTGTAATTCATATGCGGTAGGTAATAAAAGGTTAAAAGGAGTGGTGATTTCTGCCTGTCTGGCTGATGCCCTTAACATACCTTGATTTCTGGGGCATCACGTATTATTAAGTTACTTTCTGTGTGTCTGCCCCCGGTTTATCAGGGTTCATGGAAAAATGTTAAAAAGACATGGCACAGGTAACAAGCTCCATTTTGGAAATTAGAAACTATGTCAGTAATTAACTCCCATCATAATTCTGACTAAGGAGACCTGAATAAATGTTTTTTTTTTTTTTTTTTTATGTAATGATGGTCGTGGCCATGAGATTGACAGATAGTGTTATCAGTTAATATTCTTTGGTGTAGGCAACAGAAACCAACTCTGAATAACTCGAAACAGAGAAGGGATATATTGGAAGGTTTCTAAGTAGGGCCCAGTGATAAAGTTGTTGCTGAACAACCAGGCCCCAGGAAGGACTGAATGAGGTCTGCTATGATGGGCTCTCGGATATTGGCACTCCATGACCCAACACCAGTCACTCCCGAGGCCTGTGTGTCTCCACCAAAGAGTCAATAGCTGAGAAAGAAATGATCTCTTTGGCCCATTTTGGGGTCATGGGTCTATCCCCATGGCCAAGTGGGTAGAACTTTGTGACTGGCAGCCTCATAAAAACCACAGAGAATGATCTAGGGACATTTCCCCCAAAGAAAGGAATGCTGGGTAGACAAAAACAGATGTCCACTAGAGGCAGCCTCGCTAACCCAATCTCTATTATGGTCACATTCTCTAACAGCTGGTTGTTCCTGGTTTCATATAAATGTGGCTTCCTGGTGCCTGGGTGGCTCAGTTGGTTAAGCATCTGCCTCTTGATTTCGGCTCAGGTCATGATCTCACGGTTTGTGACTTCAAGCCCTGCATTGAGCTCTCCGCTGACAGTATGAAGCCTGCTTGGGATTCTCTATCTCCTTCTCTCTGTCCCTCCCCTGCTCACTCTCTCTCTCTCAAAAATAAATAAATAAACTTTAAAAACATGTGACTTCCTCTCCCGAGAGTTTGCCTGTTCTCCCCTCAGAGGCCATAGTGGGCAGAACGCACCTCTGCCAGTGATGTCTGTGCCCTAATCCCCAGAGTCCATGAATGGGGGACTTTGCAGATGTAATTAAGGTTATGGATTGTAAATACAGAGATTAGCCTGGCTTATCCAAGCAAGCCTAATGTAATCACATGAGTCAGAGGGGTGCAGTAAGAGTTAGAGGCATTCTAAGCATGAGAGGGACTCCGTCCCTGTCACTGGAGGGAGTCACATGGAAAATACCAGGAGGGGTGGGTGGCTCAGTCGGTTAAGCATCCGACTTCAGCTCAGGTCGTGATCTCGTGGTTCATGGGTTCACGCCCTGCATTGGGTTCTGGGCTAACAGCTCAGAGCCTGGAGACTGCTTTGGATTCTGTGTCTCCTTCTCTCTCTTCCCCTCTCTGTCTTGCGCTCTCTCTCTCTCTCAAAAATAAACATTTAAAAAAATGTTAATGTCTTAGTTAAAAAAAAATACGAGGAAAAGTTAGAGCAACCTCTAGCAGGATCTCTAGCACAGATAAGCCTCTGGCTGACAGCCAGCAAGCACACAGGGACCTCAGTCCTGCTATTATAAGGGACTTAATTTAGCCAACAACCTGAACAAGCCTAGAAGTGGGTTCATATCCAGAGCTTCCAGAAAGGAACTCAGACTCACTGACCCCTTGTTCCAGCTTATGAGGCTCTAAACAAAGGGAAGAGCCAGGTGAGCCTCCCTGTACCCAGAATTCTGACACACAGAACTGTGTAATAATACATTTGTGTTGTTTTAAGCCACAAAATGTGTGGCAATAAATTAAAATAAATAAATAAAAACCAATACAGAAGCCATCTAGATGTCTCATCTACCACAACTTAATACCAGCATCTTTTGATTTTCTTGGTGACTGTCTGGATGGATAAGCTCTCTGGGCTTAGTGACCTGGCCATTATTGTTCTCTTCCATCTTCAGCCATAACAATAACAACAAACACAAACAGAAAGTGTTTATTAAACAACTACCATGTGATAGATACATTATAGCCATTATGGTATATAATCCTCACACCTCCCCCCAAAAAACCCAAGAACCCATTTTACAGATTATAAAGCTCTCTATACCATAGCATCCTAGAACATAGGGACAGTAATAATGCCTACTTCCCCAGACTTTTATAAGGATTGAATAAGATCCAATGATGGTATACAACTCACCCAAATTCACACAGGTAGTCAGAGACAGAGCTGGGATTAAAACCCCAGTCTGTCTGACCCAACCCTGAGCTCTCTCTACCACGCCTCAGCAGCACCACTGGGAAGGCACCCAAAGAAACAGGCAGCAAAATGACAGCCAGTATCACTTCATGCACTCGAGACTCTCCAGGGTCTCGGACACATGGGCCAGCGGGACCAACGCTGGGCCAGGAGTTACTGGCCAGGTCTGCATCTCTCTACAGATAGATCACTATGGGGGTTGAAAAAACACATTGAAAGTTGCAGCCAGATCTCAATTCTCCTTGGTTTTCAGTTTCCATGGGGCTCTCTTGGGTCTGCTCCCTGCATGCACAGTTTCCCCAGATGGCAGGAATATGTGGAGAGCTTCTCCCAGCCTCTCTGTAGTGCTCTTACATTTTCAGGAATTCCCCATTGGATTTAGGGCTCACTCCAACTAAGAACAAAATCTTGGGCTAGCAAAGTCATGGGTTATCCTTGTTTGTTGCCGATTGAGTCCTCCAGGTTCAGCCAGCAAAGCCACAGGTTTACACACACACACACACACACACACACACACACACACACACACACAGCAAATTGAGTCTGCCTTTTTGGCAGCGAAGTTGCTCATCTCCATGGCCAACCCCACACGTTTAAAGCTACAGTTCGGACCAATTGAGCTGGCGGCAGAGCATGGAAGCAGCTCCAGGCAAGGCAGCCACAGATGCCTGCCGTTCTCACCTGAAGCTCCAGCAGTCTTTCAAGAATAAAAGCTTCCCAATTTGTTGTCTGCCTTTGGCCAATTTACAGTGCTTTGAAATGTTTGTTCTTGACACCTTTTTCCCCAGTGTTATGCTTGTTTTATGGGGGACTCCTCGGCCTCTCATGCTGCCATGACCAGAAGCCCCCCCCTCCCCCTCCCCCAATCCCTCCCAAGAGGCTGGTATGTGGAGGCCCCAGGAGGAACCAGCCGAGGGGAGCTCCCACTCCATTGCTGTCCTTTTCCCTGACCACGCCAGCCCCAAAACTGCTCCAAAGAGGCAGAGGTCTATGCCCTGCAGAGCCACCTCCAAGAATCTCCTCTCCCTTTCCACATTTCCCAGCTGTGCCCTGGGATAGGCAAAATGGAGTCAAGATTCTGCAGCTTGAATCTATTTCTGTCATATGCATATTGTCTAATATCAGAAAACATACAGGTCTGGCTGCCCATGCTCTAGCTTTGACTGTCACACTGTGTTTTTCACCGCAGTTAATGAACTATAACTGCCCTCAAATACTTTGGCTTTCAGACTATTGGGGACAACATTCTCAGTTGGGTATCAGTTTACCATTGCATTTATGTGGAAGAACAAGAAAGAGCTCTGTGTGTGTGTGTGTGTGTGTGTGTGTGTGTGTGTGTGTGTTTCTACTCAAGCCTCACTCCTTGTAGCTGAGAGCTTAGTCGGAATGTTTTAGCCTGCTGCTCCTCTTTATTCTTGCTGCATTACTCCTCCATTAGTATCTCCTTTTGGAACTCTCAGAAAATAAAGGAAAACAGCAGTCTTCCGTGGCAATGGATATGAACGTCATCTAGAGAGGTGGTGGAGTTGTTGCAAGGTGATCATGAATCTAAATGCCATCCAATCATGTGGCATCTGAATAAATAATACAAGTCCACCTACTTTTCAAATGTATGCACATCCACATTGTAAAGTGCTGCCATGTTTACAGTAGCCAATATGATGGTACATTTTCTCTAACATTGGATATTGAGGCTACAGCTTCTGTATCACGCTGGAAAGGAGGAACACCTATAAACATTATTGATGTTAGAATGTATTGCTCATTCTCAAAAAGACTGGAATCCCTTCTCTGGGGAAACCGGATCTATAGCAGAACAGCATCTCTTCCCTTTGACCTAAGGAAGGGGCCATCTCAGAGACAGTGTGTTCCTCCACCACCACTCAGCACATGCTCATCCACTGGCCAGCTGTTGGATGTGGTGCCCTTGTACAACAGACAAGATACGGTCTGGGACTCTGAAGACTCGGTCTCTACTCTGTATGCCATTAGCTTGCTGGAAAATCTTGGAAAAATCTTCATTTTCTTGGGCCTCTGTTTCTTCATCTATAAAACAATATCACTAAATGAGGTCAAAGACCCTGGCCAGCTTAGCCGTTCTTCGACTCAACACATTGTAATTATAGGCACCTTGCACACATCTTCCTGTTCATAAACCCCAGAATGGCCACAGGCCTTTTACAGACAATTGGATTTCCTGGCTAAGTGCCAACAGCCTCTTCTCCTGGTTACTGATCATAAAACAAAATGCAGCTCAGGGTACCAGTGGCCAACAGAATCAGGGCTCGAGCTGAGGGACACGCATAGCCTCACCGGTCCTAACAACAGCCACCATTTACCCAGTACTTACTACGTGCCAGGCACACCGAGAAGCAGCTTTTGGCTATTAAATCAGTTGATCCTTACAGCAATCCTATAAGGTATCTGGTTATTCTTCCCCTTTTACAGGTAAGGAAACTCAAAAATTTCTCTGGAATGATTCTGCATTATCTTCACATCATTTAGATCATCTTCCCTTTACAGAGAAATAAGGAATGTATTTGTTAGAATATAATGCATAAACACATAAGCCATCATCGCATGGGTCCCATCATGAAACAGCAAGATTCAGGGAAGGGAAGAAAAGGTTCATTTAGCTATTACCATTTGATATTTCCTTCTCTGAGACAACTGTCAAATGCCTATGTAATTATCCTTAACTCTCACTGGGGGCAGAGGAGACTTCCAGAGTGTGCCACTCTTTCTCATTAATCTTAAGGCAGAACACATTCCACAGTGAGGAGGGCTGACTCTGGGCAAAAGTGCTTGGCAGCTGGAGGCCTTCAGTCATGAGAGAAACTGTGACCTCTACAGCTGAGTCCATCAGCGCTCTTGCTCCCTGTCTCCCCAGTACCCAACCCAAAGAAAACTGGGCTTACCTTCTGCACACGAAATTAGAACAAATATAAGCAAACAATGATAATGTGCAAGGTTGTGACATTGCCACAAAAGCCATCCTTCATATAGAATTTTTGCATATATATATATGCATATATATATGCAAATACATATATATGAATATATATATGACTATAGATTGGTACAAAACTTTTGGAAAGTAACATGACAAAACTAAACAATAATGCTCAGCAATCCCACTCCTGAAGGTCTACTCTAGAAAACATCTCAATAAAAACAAGAAAAATCATACATGAAAATGCCCATGGCAGCATTATCTGCAATAGCAAAATATTGGAACCAGCATAAATACACACACACACACACACACACACACACACACACACACAACAGTTTTTCAGTATTCGTGAACACTTTTTATGTGCCAGGCACTGAGCTAGACTCCAAGATGAATATGAGTCCTTGAGGAGTATGCTGAATATTGAGGTTGTTTTGGTTTGGTTTGGTTTTGTCTGTTTATTTTCAACAATTAGTATACACCCCTTCTTGGCTTTCCTCTATATCATGAGGCTACAAGACTGGGAAATGTGGGACATCCAAGATCCTGACCATGATCTGCATTCTACCAACAAGATGTGTTTGCATGAAATTTGGAAGGCAGAGAGAGGTAGGGGGACCTATTCTTCTTCTTCCAGCATCATTGGTGAACACATGGGTTTTATTATATGTAGGGTTTTGCAGAACCCAGCAAAACTTTTGCCAACCACCCACTGGGTGTTGTGGGCCAGCTGGGACCATTAGAAGCATTTTTACTACTTTTTGACCTCTGCTCTGAACAGTACTTCCTGATACTCTGAAAGTCAGCAGTGAACCTCAAAGTTAAGGAGACCCACCCCTCACACCACTCCTGCTGCTAATTTTCATTCCTCCAGTCTTAGTTTTATAAGCACCTAATTCTCTGTGTTAAATCCCTCTCTGATTAAAATTCCTAGGGTAATATATATTTTCCTTGATCCCTAACTTATTGCAGAAAGATTAAAATCTAGAGCAACACTGTCCAGTAGGAAAATAATGTAAGTCACACATGTGAGCCATGTGTGTAATTTACATTTTTAGTAGCCATATTTTTTAAATGCTTATTTATTTTGAGACAGAGAGAGAGAACACTACTGGGAGAGGCACAGAGGTAGGGAGAGAGAGAGAGAGAGAGAGAATCCCAAGCTGAGAGTGGAGCCCAATACAGAGCTCGATTCCACAACTGCAAGATCACGACCTGAGCCGATATTGAGAGTTGGATGCTTAATTGACTGAGCCACCCAGGCACCCCTTAGTAGCCATGTGTAAAAAAATAAAAATAAACAGGTGAAATTAATAAAGAATACATTTCTTTAACCCAGTATATCCAAAATATTATCATTTTGACATGCAATTAATATAAAAATATTAATTAGAGCTTTACTTTTTGTACTGTCTTCAAGATACAATGTGTGTTTTCTGGCTACAGCACTTCTCAGTTCAGACTAGCCATATCTCAAGCACTTATTACGCCACTATTTAAATGAACTTTGGGGCTCGACAGGGGACTTTGTTTTTGCTATTATGATTGGTTCATCTATCCACCTGCTCTATTAAGTGTCAGTCAGAGGAGACCTGGTTCTCAGCCTTGAGATTGTGATCAAAGACGGCCTTTTGGATGGGAAAGAACAGAAGTTCTGTAAGATTTCTGTAAGCACTCCCAAACTCATGGGAAATTCCAACAGGCAAGGAGGGGCCAGGTCCAGGGTGCGGGGAGGGGTTTGCCTTGTGCCGCGCTGCACTCAGTTGCAAGGTAGGAAAGGATGGGGGATTCCTGACGCGTGTAGCTCTCTGCTGAGACAGGAGACACACTGGCACAAGCTTCTACATCTTGCCCACTGGTATTGGTAGTGTGACAGAAGAGAGTCAGTCGGCAGGACTTGTCTGGAGAGGTTTTCCGAGCAGGCCACGTAAGCCTAGAACAACAACCTTATTTATAGGCAAGTCCAACAGCATGAGCAATAGAGACTCAGCTCTGGAGACCGGATCCTGCCAATAATGCATCTGAGGCAGAAAAAAACCAGATGTAAGGTCGGTTCTGGAAAGAGCAGCAGTTACCAAGGTCAGAGCAAGCCAGGATGGATGCATGTTGAATGTGGATTCCAAGAGCAGACTGAGAGCAACAGCATACCCTGTAACCAGAAGTAGGTTAGGAACCAGGCTGGGTGTAGAAGGACCTGGGTGTGCCTGCCTGAGGGGAGGGAGCGCTGCAGGCGTCTGTTCCTGCCAGCTGCCTTTGGTACCGTCTCACCCTGCGAGAGCCGGGCCGGCTTCTAACACACCGTCAGAGTAACTCATAGCTTATTTGGGAGTTCTTACCACATGGCAGGCTCTGTGCCGACCACTTTGCACACATAATCCCAACTTAATCCTCCCTGAAACCCCGCCAGGAAAGTGCTATTATTAGCCCCATTTTATAGATGAGAAAACTGAGGGACTCGGAACCTTACCTGAGGACATTTACTTAGGAAATGTTGAAGCTGCCAAACTCAAAAACTTTAATCTGGAGTCTCACACATAATCACTGCTGCTTCAGTAAAAGTTTGCTGACTTTCCTTGAACTGGAGAAGGAGAGATGTATAGGCGGGGAGAAAATGGTCAGAACCCAATTTGACCAAATTCACAAATATCCTGTTGAGGTTGGACCTGGGGAGAGGAGGGTGGACAGCGACAGGAACGACACCGTCAACATGGGCATTGGCGCCCTCCCAGAGATGACCGCTTGTGCACACGGACCTCCCCCAGAGACCTGGGCTGGGGGGTTGGGGGGCGAGGCTCGCAGACGCTGCATTACTTCTGAGAGAAAGGAATAGTTCTTAGGTACAGAAGGTGCCGTTACCATGGCGACCACAAATCTTGGCCCAATCCTAGGGCAATAGCTTGACTCCTAATTCGGAGAGGCTTGGTTTCCAGAAAAAAATTAAATTGAATTAGAAAGAATCTGAGCGTCTGTCCTCCACGGCAGCCTTGCACAAAGGGACAGTGTCTCTGCCGGGCTCAAAATCTAAACAGATAGACCGCAAATGCCCAGAGGCCGATGAAAAGCACCGTGCAGAAGGTGAAGCGCCCTTTCATAGCTGCCCGTGTCCCAGCTGGGGCTTAGCACGGATTTACCAACAAGCCTGCCAGAGTAAATACAACACCTCTGGGACAGGATCCACATTCCAGTTGTGGGCTTCCTGCAACAGCCTGCCGTTGGTCTCTCACAATGCTGGCTTTTTCCCTCCCAGTCAACCCTCATTTATGGGACCAAATGAAGCCCTAAGAACAGAGGCTGGGTTGTCATTCCTCTCCAATGATAGCTCATTTAGTCTGGAAGAATTCGGGGTCAGCATAAGGAATCCAGATGCCACCACCCTGTCCCCAGTGGTGCTTGTTCCCGGACCCCACCCCACCGCCAGGCACATGTACATGTACTACATATACCCCCAGGAAGATACTGCGAAGTCTTAGGACCGGGAAACCAAATGCGGGGGCTTTCCTTCCCCATCAGGATGAAACACCACCATCACCACGCTGTTCTAGGACACAGCACTCCCAAAAACTACACAAACCGGGTCCTGTGTTTCCATCTTTCACCCCAGCACTGAGGTGCCAACAAAAGTACTTAGGGCCTTGAATGGATAAAAAGCAAAAACTAAAGCAAACAAACAAACAAAAAACCTTGCCCAAGTCCTAAAGTTTCCTGCACCTCAGAAGGAGTCAAAAATAGTAGAGCCAGCTAGTTAGAACCCCTTCACAGCAGGCTCCATATGCTTTATTTTATATTTCAGTCATTCAAGAATTATTGAAACATTAAGCAGAATTCTAAATAGGTACAAGAAAATCTTTATCTCATTTTTGGGTCCCAATGCAGTAAACTGCTCTCATTTGTCTGCATTCAGCCGCCGTTGCATTTTTGTCTTTCCAGGGAACATCTATTGTTATACCTCATCTGAAGTTTAACTTAGCACATGAGGAGGGGAGAGCAGGCATTTTTAGCCACCATTTTATAAAAGAAGCCCGGACATCCTAATCAAGGTGTGGGGCTCAGCTGTTCTCTCAAGGTCAAGATCAGAGCACAGTCTTAGCAAGTCTAGATCTAGGGCTCCGGCCAACTTTCCAGCCAACTTTCTAGAATCTCTTATGTATCAGCAGACTCTTGTCCTAAATTGAACCCAGGCTTGACGGGATTAGGGAGATAAGTTTTCTTTCATAACCAGTAACAGTGATTGCCTGTTAAGAGGGAGAACCACGTGGCTGAAGCCATGGGTAAGGGGAAGACTTTCCTTTCACTGTATACCTTCTGTGCCTCTGTGTTTTTGTTTTGTTTTGGTTTGCTTTTCATTTACATTTATTTATTTTAAAGGAAGAGAGAGAGAGCACACACAAGCAAGGGAGGGGGGCAGAGAGAGAGAAAGAGAAAGAAAGAGAGAATCTCAGTCAGGCTCCACACTCAGCTCAGAGCCCGATGCAAGACTCAATCCCATGACGCGGGGATCATGACCTTAGCCAAAATCAAGAGTTGGACGCTGAACCAGCTGAGCCACCCAGGAGCCCCAACCCTTCTGCGCCTTTGAATGTGTACCATATACATGACCCAGCTATTCAGAAAATAACTGACATTTAATTTTAAATGTAATTAGTTTAAATGTAAGTAGTTAAACTGTTACTTTTAACAGTAGTTAAACTGTTAACTAACATTAGTTAAACTGTAAGTAGTTTAAATGTAATTTAAAATTTGGATGTAATTTTAAATTTCCTTTTATAAATTAACTTTATCCTTCCCCTAAATTAATGTCGCTGAAACACACACTGTGATTACTGTGATCCTTGTCTTGTTAGAGCCATGCCTGGATAAGCCCACAGCCAAGTTAAAACGGAACAGACTTAGATGAGAGATGCTGGACACAGTCACTCCTCTACACCCAAAGCTGCAGAGTTCAGTGGAAGTGAAATGGCCAGCTTGCAATTATCTGTTAGTGAAGGAAAGTCATGGATGGGGTAGGTACTTTAAAATGTGAGTAAAGATTAAAAGTTACATTTAATTTATAGTTAGCATTGCGATGTGTTTGTACACTTGGGGATATGGATCTGTTTTATTCCATGAACTTACAACACTGCAAACTAAATAAACCCCAAACATTGAAATATTGGGAAACTGTCCATATTGTCTCTCTGTATCTGTTAGAATGCTTTTGGCTGCAGGAAACAAAAATCCTGACTGAAGCTGACTTAGACAGTAAGGAAATTGTCACACAAAACTGACAGGCCAGGGTGTCAGGGTTTGTTGGTCTAGCAGCTCAGCAATGCCATTGAGGTCCCAGGTCCTTCCAAGCCTCTATGCTGCTTGTTCTCAGCACTGGCTTCATCCTCAGGATCATGGCAACATGACAGCAGGGCTTCTAGGCACTTTCACCAGCCATGACAAATCCAAGCAGAGAAAGAACTTCTTTTTTTTCCCATAAAACAAGGGAGACTCGCAGAATTCTCTCACTTCTACCCCAACCGCAGACATCACTGCATGCCTTATTTCATCACCTGTCATTCCAGAACCTATCACTAGCCAGAGAGCGGTGTAACTGCAATGGACTGAGACTAATAAAAGGGAGGGGAATGGATATTAGCCAAACATAACATCCACTACATATACCATCATTCTCCCAAGAAGCACCTTCCGGCAGTCACTTGGTAAGAGGCATCACAGGAGAACAGACTGAGTGAGGGTTTTGACTAATCCTGAGCATGTCTTTACAGAGAGGTACCTGACTCCCACCTCCTTCCTTTTGAGTTTACTCCTGCTGAGAAGTGGTGAGAAACTAACTTTGTATTTTAGTTTCAGGTTCCTTCTACTTGTGTACCGTATATAATAGAAATAAGTATAAACAAAGATAATGCTCACGTCACTAAAAGACAGCATAGACTGAGTAGGTGGGAGTTCAGTAAGCCATTCAAAGCAAGATTCACCGTAAGGGAACACCATAATAATAAGCAGCCAGCCCATGTTCAAGGTGAATGTGTCTATTAGCATGGGTATCGTGTTCATTATTGTCCTTTCCAGAAATCTCCATGAGCCAAAGGTATTTTTCAAGGCTAACCATCAAACGAAATGTGTAGGTGACAGGTGTCAGGGAAGAGTCTCATTGACTCACATGTTCCTTGTGCAGAGGTTTCACCCTTGGCTACTGCACCTGCCCCAGCAGCTCAGAAGTGGACACTCAAGGAGTGTTCTCATTAAAGATATACGATCCCACAAGGGAAGGGATGGATTGATGTCACTAACTTGCTGAGATAATAACCACCTCGGCTGCACAAAGCCCCAGCTGGAGGTTAAGAAGAGAATTGCCTACAAGCAATTTACACAGAGCCGCTAAGAAATAAAACAGTGTCAGATGGGCCACTGAAAACCAGCGTGGGAATCTGTTTCTTTCTCTTTTTTTTTCTAGAAAGAAACAGAAGGTACAGCCACTGGCTACATTTATTTTTGGAGCAGAGAAAAGGGAAAAAAAGATAAGTAGATAGAAAAAGATATAGACATATGGACTTATCTGATTCAGCCCTAGAGAAAAACATCCATCTCAGCATGTCAGGGTTAAGAAGGGCCGTACACTTGTGACATTGCCATCAGAAATGCACAGTTTAATAGCAGAAAGGGCAAGAATGCCAGGATGGGATAATTCTAGAATCAAAAATTGAAAAAAGCAAATGCCTGATTCATCTTACATCTTAAACAGCCACACTGTGCTCTAGAGCAGTGTTGCTCAAGCTTCAGTGAATCACCTGAGGACCCTGTTCAAGTGCAGATTCTCACTCAGAAGCTCTGGGGTGAGTTCCAAGATCCTGTATTTCTATCAAGCTCCCAGATGTTGCTGCCAATCTGGGGACCACACTTTGAATAGCCAGATTCTAAGCTATCTATGACAGAGCATAAGGCTTATTGAGTTAATGGTTGGTATGGTTTTAATGTGGTTTTTTAATGTTTATTTATTTATTTTGAGAGAGGGAGGGAGAGCGAGGGAAGGGCAGAGAGAGAGGGAAAGAGAGAATCCCAAGCAGGTTCCACACTGTCAGCACAGAGTCCAATGCAGGGCTCCATCTCACGAACCGTGAGATCATGACCTGAGCCAAAATCAAGAGTCAGACGCTTAACCGACCGAGCCACCCAGGCACCTCCGTGTGGTTTTAAGACGTACAAATGTTGGGGCACCTAGCTGACCCAGTCAGAGGAGCGTGCGACTCTTGATCTCCGGGTCATGAATTCAAATCCTACATTGGGTGTAGAGATTACTTAAATAAATAAAACTTAAATAAAAATGATGTGTAAGTGTTAAGACAAAAAGGAACCTTAAAAGTCAGATAACAACAATTAATATCCAGAGCATATAAAGAACTACAACTCAACAACAAAAAGGACAATTTTAAAATGGCCAAAACATAAATAAACATTTCTCCAAAGAAGATATACAGATGGTAGATAAGCCTATGGAAAGATGTTGAACATCACTAACCATTAAGGAAACGCAAATCAAAACCACAATGAATACCACTTCACATCTATTAGGATGGATATTATAAAAAATAAGTAAATAACAAAGGTTGACAAGGATGTGGAGAAAGTGGACTTCGTGTGCATTGCTGTTGGGAATTCAAAACAGTACAGCCTCCACAGAAAATAATTGGTAGTTCCTCAAAAATGAAACCTAAAGAGAGGATTCTGGGAAGATGGCAGGGCAGGAAGGACCAGGAATTTGTCTCCTCAGGTAGACAGCAATTTTACTGGCAGAATCTATCTGATACAACTATTTTGGAAACTCTGGAGTCCATTGAAGGTTGGCAACTTTACATGTAGATAATAAATTAATTAATTTCTGGGGCGCCTGGGTGGCGCAGTCGGTTAAGCATCCGACTTCAGCCAGGTCACGATCTCGCGGTCTGTGAGTTCGAGCCCCGCGTCAGGCTCTGGGCTGATGGCTCAGAGCCTGGAGCCTGTTTCCGATTCTGTGTCTCCCTCTCTCTCTGCCCCTCCCCCGTTCATGCTCTGTCTCTCTCTGTCCCAAAAATAAATAAACGTTGAAAAAAAAATTAAAAAAATAAATTAATTAATTTCAGTCAATTCCAGCTTTTAGAGCAGTAGCGGCTACCCATATCCCTCACCCCCAGGAATATGGCAAGAAGCTTTGTGTGTGTTCCTGGAGCAACTGAACACACAGCTTGCTGGAGCCATTGTAGGCCAAAAGAACCCTGTCCTTCAGATATCAAGGATCTGTGCTCCAATTGCTGGTTGCTGCTTCTGATCAGAGACTCCAACAAAGAGGCAGGCAGCCATTGTTGTTGCACCTGCCACCATTGCTCCAAGCCATTCCCCCTCTAACTAAAGTGACTTCAAGGGATTTAAAGTGTTGACATCTTCCCCCCTCCTTTATTTTTCTCTTTTTCCCCTTTTAAGAGTCAGACTTCCAAAAGTTTATAGAAAATGTATAGAATTGCCATATCATCCAGCAATTCCGTGTATGGGTATACACCCAAAAGAACTGAAATCAGGGTCTCAAAGAGATATTTATACACCCATGTTTATAGCAACATTATTCACAGTGGGTAAAATATGGACACAACCCACCTCCCATTGACAAATGAACAGATAAGCAAAATGCGGTATAGACACACAATGAAATATCATTTAGCCTTATAAAGGAAGGCAATTCTGCAACATGTTACAACATGGATGAACATTGAGGACATTATGCTAACTCAAATAAGCCAGTCACAAAAAAAGACAAAAACAGTATAATTCCACTTATATGATGTACCTGGAATAGTCAAATTCATAGAAACAGAAAATAAGATGGAGGTTGTCAGAGGCTAGAGGGCAGGGAGGAATGGGGAGCTAGTGTTTCATGGGTACAGAGTTTCGGTTTGGGAAGATGGGGAAGTTCTGGAGGTGAAGGATGGTGATGGCTGCACAACATTGTGAATGTACTTAGTGCCACTGAACTGTACAACTAAGAGCAGGTTAAATGGTAAATTCTGTCGTATATAATTTACCACAATTTTTTTTCAAGTCAGCTAATTTAACCATCTGGTTTCATAGATGAAGAAAGTAAGACAAAGGATTACTGTGAGTGAATAAGCAGAGGGGCACAGCTGGCTGGTGATAGAGACCGGATAGAACCCCTGAAACTAAACTCCCGACTCCATGTTCTTTGACCTTGGAATTCTGACACGAGGCTGATCTGGAATGAGCTACAGATGCAAAATTGTATGGAGAAGAATGAAGAAAAAAGCTAGATCCTAAGCATAATTCTGTCACCCGTGGCTGTGACACTTTAGATGAATACTTAACTTTCCTAGGATTAGTCCTCTTGTCAGCAAAATGTGGAGATTGATGATACTCTCACTAGTAAAATAAAGAAGTTGACTCTCAAAATATTTTTCTTGGAATACTAGTCTCAAGAGAGATCTGTGGGAGCAGGGATATAGTTTTGTAGGCAATTATTTGGGAAATATTGCAGAGTGAATGTCCCTCTTAAATAGTCGCAAAGCACATTAGCATAGTAAAGCCTCTGGAAAGTTCTACAGTAAAAACATTTGTTCATTTTTTTTCTTTACTCAGTTATCTTACTTTGGGCTCCTGAAGCAGAAGCTGAGACAAGAATTTGAGTGCAAGTAATTGATTTGGGAAATGAAGGGAAACACAGCAAGGAAATTGGGAAGCAAGGTAGAGACGGGAAGGCAGCCTTGAAGAACACATTATTAAGACAGCTGCCAGTGGGGGCAGCTGGAACCCAGTCCCCCTAGGGAATCTGTAAGATCCAGCAGGGAGCACACGCCACAGTTATCCCACCTGAGGGGCAAGACTGCAGGGATGTTTATATGCCAGCTCTCACTAGGCAGAGTTTAAGGGCTGTTTTGGGTGGACGTCAAGCCTCTGCTGCCACCCATGGCCCATGATGTGAGGACAGATGGGCCTTCCATGGCTTCAGGAAGAGCCTGAGACATACTGACAAGAGTTGCTGGGAGTCAGTCTCTTGTGCTGAAGCAGGACACCGACAGCAGCTGCTACATCCAGCATTTCTCAGTCTTACACAGCCATGGAACGCCTCCCCCCTTATTTCTGAACACCTAAAAATATCCTGCAGAACTTTGGGAAACAAGACAATCTCTGAGATCCCTTCTGGACCTAATGTTCTAATGCGCTCTAATTTGAAATTACTTAAAAATTATTTACGATGCCTATCCAGAGCTGAATTGCCATTGCTATTTCTGAGCCTTGACCTCAACTCTCACACGCTAGGCAAGGCTGGCCTCCTGCCAGGGCCGGTAGAGAGACAGACTCTGTCCAGGCCTGGCAGGTGGAAATCCCAAAGACTGGCTCTGCTCCCTGCCATCCCTCAGATCCATCCATGGATGTCTGTTTCTCAGGCTTTCCTCCCAAAAGTGAATGGAGAGAGCTGGCATTCTTTTTTTTTTTTTTTAATTTATTTGAGAGAGAAAGAGAGAGAGAGAGAGTAGAAGCGGGGGAGGGCCAGGGAGAGAGGGAGAGAGAATGAATCCCAAGCAGGCTCTGCACCAACAGCACAGAGCCTGATGTGAGGATCGAACTCATGAACTGTGAGATCATGACCTGAGCTGAGATGAAGAGTCAGACCCTTAACTGGCTGAGCCACCCAGGCACTCTATGGCATTCTTATCTTTATTATTTTTTTTAATGTTTATTTATTTTCGAGAGAGAGAGAGTATGAGCAGGGGAAGGGCAGAGAGAGGGAGACACAGAATCAGAAGCAGGCTCCAGGCTCTGAGCTGTCAGCACAGAGCCCAACATGGAGCTCAAACTCACGGACGGTGAGATCATGACCTGAGCTGAAGTCGGACGCTTAACCGACCGAGCCACCCAGGCTCCCCAAGCATTCTTATCTTTAAACACACCCATGGCTTTGAAACACAGAGTTCTAGAATAGGCTCCCAGGTTTGCACATTTGATTTTATTTTTTTCCAATAAGAAATAGACCACCTAAAATATTTTCTTGTGTTCAAAAAGAGAACCCTTGTCTGAACCTGCAGAAAATTTGAGGTCAGAGATTAATCACTCAGGTCTAATATCACAACTGTAATGAAGAAAAGAAAGAAGAACAAATCCTTAACCAAGAAGCTCGGCCAAGCCCTCCAGACAAATGGGTTGTCTTTAAAGAAGTATCCTGATGAAAAGTCCCCCAACCGTATGCTGCTGGCAGCGGTCTCTCTCAGAGCCACGCACTTTGAAGGCTTGCCTTGGGTGGAAAAAATTACATTGGCCTTGGTTCAAGTCTCCTCACTCTCTTTAGTTGACACATCTTAAGAAGAAATCAAGAACCAGAAAGAATTAGAGGTTTGCCTATTTTTTTTTTCCATGTCACAGGCTTTACTTCTTCTAGGATTCATCTTGAATTTCTACTTCTGATCTTTTCCCTCGTACAGACACATCAGTAGTTGTTCGATTATACACATGCCTGAGCTATCTTTACAAATATGAGTATGAATTATTAGGCGAATGGTATCAAAAGTGTGAATAAATATAAGTTTCTAAATATAAGCGAAAAAATATATAAATACAATGAATATGTGTTCATGTGAAGCAGCAAATCAGCCAGTTTCTAAATACTGAATGCAGGGGCGCCTGGGTGGCTCAGTCAGTTGAGCGTCCGACTTCAGCTCAGGTCATGATCTCAGTTTGTGAGTTCGAGCCCTGCATCCGGCTTGCTGCTGTCAGCACAGAACCTGCTTTGGATCCTCTGTCCCCCTCATTCTCTCTGCCCCTCCCCCTACACATTCTGTGTCACAAAAATAAATAAACCTTTAAGGTAAATTAATAAATACCAAATGCCAGTATGAATTCAAATCAATTCAAGTCGGTCCAGCCGCAAGCCAGGTACCATGCCAAGGACACAGTAGACCAGGCACAGTGGCACTGCCAGTTTTGCAGGCAAAACAGGATCAGATATTGCTATTTGAATATGAGTTAACCTCATACAAAAATGAATGACAAGGGGTTTAGGGCTCAAGAGGAATGATTAATACATTAAACAATCACGATTGAAACAAGAACTTAAAAAGGTACAAGCAATGTGCTAAGGGGCTGAAGGGGGTAACCAGAGAGATGCCCCTAGGAAGCAGATTTGCAGCCTCCTGTAAAAAAAAAAAAAAATCAAATATTACACATGTACCAGAAAAAGGAAAATGTCGCTCATAGCCCTACCCTCCAAAGATAATTTATATTATCAATTGTTTAGTGTATTTCTACACTTTCCCTATGCTTATGCTTTTATTTTTTTCTATTTATGTTTTAAGAAAATTTGTTCATACGTTCCATATTGTTTTACAACCTGTTTTGGTTTCCCCCCCCCCCCCCCCCCCCCCATTTAACCATATATCGTGAATACCTTGCTGGCTAACCAATCAATCTTACTTATTTCAAGCTGCTACACGGTATTCCATTGTCAGGAGCTATAATTTCTTTCCATCTCCCCAGTGAATGGACAATCAAGTTGTTTCCATTTTTTGACATTTCAAAGAAAGTTGCAATGAATGTCCTCGAACTTAAATCTTTGAATCCTTCATATAAGTGTTTTCTAGCTTAAAATCCTACAAGTGGAATTGTTAAATTGAAAAATCCAAACCTTTTACATCTGACGAACATTGTCAGATTAGAGGAAATAAACTTTAAACTGGCCTTGAGGATCAGGAGGAAAAGGGGAATAGGATTTTCAGACTGAAGTCAGTACATGAGAAAGGACGCAGAGCTGTAAGAGTAAAGCAGCAAGGTGATTCCGGTAACCTACAATTTAGGTCAGTGGCAGATGAGGCCAAAATGTAGTTTGGGTACTGATGGTGTTTAGAAGGACCAGGCAGCCAGAGCGCCTCATCACATCTCAGCTTCCAACCTTGTGATTGTTTTCTCAAACTCACACCCGTCATTGTTGTAGGTGACTGAGCTGCGATGGTGCTGAGGACAATGGATGTGGCTATAGCTCTGTGTGAAGTAGTGTCTCTCTACTTAAGGCCAAGTCATGAGGAGGGCACTTCCCCTTCCTGCTACCCAATTCTGAGCCATCTGAAGACTGGTTCCGGGCTGCCCACCTGGAACCAGATGGCCCGGGCTTGAATCCAGCTACAACACTCATTCCCAGTGTGACATTAGGGAAGCCCTCTACCTCTTCTGTGTCTCGACCGATAAGTGGGGACAACAGTAGCCTTACACCCATCGTGTTGCCATGAGGACAAAATGATGTCGTACTACAAAGCCTTCAGAAGAGGGCCCAGCAAGTACAAGAGCTCCAGGACTATCAGTTCATGTGATTATTATTATTCTGTGGTGGGTCATCTTCAGCCGCTCTCCTTTCCAATGACAGTGATCGAACACCTCTCCATGTGTGGGAAAGGGAAGAGCATGGGCTTCAGCATCCAGTGGCTTCAAATGTAAAAGAGAGATAATACTGTCTACCTTCAGAGTTGTTGTGAGATTCAAGATGAGCTATGTGAAGGGCCTCGCGCCCACCTGGAACTCAATAGCTACCGCTGATGTTATCAGAAATGCCAATACATTGGCATACGTGTGTCTCCTTCGTCTTCAAAGGGCATTATAATTCCTTGAGCCTCTTTAAGGTGGCAGACAGAACCAAAGTCCATATGGGATACCACTGATCAAGTAATAGAGCAGGAAGCGCTTAAGGTGGACAAGAGCAGTTTGGAGATCATGGAGGCCGTCATAGGAACAGAAGCAGGTTAATTTTTTGTGTCAGCCTGACTAGGCTAACCAAATAGCTGGTAAAACATTGTTGCTGTGTGTGTTTGTGAGGGTATCTCCAGAAGAGATTAGTATTTGAATTGGTACACTGAGTGGAAAATAGCACCCCCTCCAGTGAAGGTTGGTACCATCCAATCCCACAGCTTGAATAGAACAAAAAGGTAGAAGAAAGGTGAATTCCATCTCTCTGCTTGAGCTGAGACATCCCTCTTCTCCTGTCTTTGGACACTTCTGGTTAATCAGATCTTTGGTCTCAGACCAGGATTCTTGGACTTGGACTTAACACCATCGGCTTTCCTGGTTCTTCAGCTTGCAGAGAGCAGATCGTGAGACTTCTTAGCCTCCATAATCCCATGAGCCTGTACTTATAATAAATACCTTTTTATAGCTATCTGTCTGTATCTATATCTCTATCATGCCAGTGTTGTTTCTTTGGAGAACCCTCACTAATACAAGAGCTGTACACAATAATGATAGAATTAACAGAGACAGATGGAAACTTACTTTAGTTTTTGCCCTGTGTAAAGGGTGGTCCCTTAAATTTGAAGGCAGAAAAGGTGTTGGGAGAGAAGAAATACCCTCAAAAGCAGAGAATTTGAGAGCCAAAGCATATGTGAAGAGCAGCAATCTTTAAACCTTCAAAGCCTTTAAATAAAGGCTTTCCAAAGGATGTGTGGGCACAGACAGTTCCGAGGGAATTAAGTCACATGACCTCCATGTCCGTGCAAAGTCTCTCCTAGAATTACTATTCCCAAGAACATGTGGCCAAATGTCCTGGACATTTTCCTTCCCCACCCTACCTTTAACAAACACCCACCCCCTATTTTTAGCTGTTACTTTCTTGTTCTTGTTGACCATTCCCTAAGTGCATAGATTTTCTACAGTGGGGTACAATTTTGCCCAGAGGGGAGTCTCACAAGATTCTCGTGGGGAGAACAAGAAAAGGACACATTTGGTAAAGTCAAGAAACTGGGAGAGGTCTCCTAACCTCCTGCGTGTGGTGAAAGATAATCAGATCAGAGCTCTCTTTACACCCCGTCCAATCCGTGTATCAGAAGGGATCCCAAAACAACGGGCTGTATTCTGTAATCGATGGGAAGTTGTCAAAAATGATTTTTTAAATGAATTGCTTAGACATTGTGCCTTGAGAAAAATGGCCCTGTATTCAGGGGGAAAAAATCTCATTTTTTAGAGAGGCAATTCTAGTAGCTAAATATTTGAATGTAGTTAAATATTTATAGATTCACAACGTTAAATATTCAGGTTACCTCTGGTAGGCAGATGTTTCATATCATCAGTCAGAGCCTCACAAATGCATGTATCTCTCATTACCTGCTTCTTTAGTTATTCTTTTAAGCCCTTTCAAGTCATCTAATTGCTCCAGCAGCCAGGACATTTTTATCAACTCCTGTTAATTAAAAGGCTTAGCTTCCAATGCTCCATGCCTAGAGCCAGAATTAGTCTGGAACGACAATCTTCCCTTTAGCTTGGTCCTTTGCCCACCCCATTCCCTACTCCCACCCATCACCAAAAGCACCACCGGCCCCAGCCCTCACCTGCCTGTGCTTTGCTCCTACCAATGCTCCTGCTCTCCCCACAGCCCACCTGGAAAAGAAAGGGGCAGGCTGTCCCTGTGGGGCTGCTGGCTCTGCAGGAAGCAGAGGACACAATTAGGAAATGTCCTACAAATCTTACAGCTTGGGTCAGAAGTAATAGGACCGAGCTCTGTCGTCCACTTAATCATTTTCTGTGATCATACATGACCCAGATGAGTCCATGCTCCTTCATCTTTTTCACTGTTTATCCTCCCACCTTCCCTCAGAGTTAACTCCCAATAGAAACAGGTTGAGATGGAAACAGTTTCTGCACAACACAAAGAGCTGCTGACCCCTGCCCCTGAGGTCCCTGGAACTGCCCCAGGTATCTCATCTTCCTCTTCGCTTCTGCAAACTTGTGTCCTTCCAATAAACCCCTTTGTTGTCCAAGCTGGATCGAGTTGGATTTCTGTTCACACATGTAATAATCAATGGACATGCATACAATATATAAATTTCTAATCCTTTATAATCACATTGGTAGAACATCTAAGGGCCCTGTTTTATTTTTCTACAAAACAATAAGGCTGTTCTGGAGCACCTGGGTGGCTTAGTCAGTTGAGCATCCGACTTCAGCTCAGGTTATGATCTCATGGTTCGTGTGTCCGAATCCCGCATCAGGCTCTGTGCTGACAGCTTGGAGCCTGGAGCCTGCTTCAGAATCTGTGTCTCCCTCTCTCTCACACCTCCCCAGCTCACACTCTGTCTTCTCTCCCTCAAAACTAAATGAAGAAACATTAAAAACAAACAAACAATAAGGCTGTTCTGAGATGCCCTACAGGTCAGGAATGCACAGACAGATATGATGTCCACTCACCAGATTCAATGGACGTTTTGAGTTCCTGAATAAGTCACTGCCCTCACGAGCTTGCTACCCAAAGAAGGCACTCACCACTAATTCTGACAACTGGCGAAAGACAAGGACAAAACTCTCGCTATGATGGTTCAAGATAGGAACAATGAGATCCAATTTGGGGACAGGAAAGGCTTTGTGAAAGAGGACCCATTTTCACAGCATTGTGAAGGACAATGAGAGTTCCAGCAGACTAAGATCCCAAAAAGGAACATTCAAGCTAGAGGACTAGAAATGAAAGCAGAGAAGCCACAAAATACAGAGCAAGCTTGCAGCCCCCAATCTTGGCCGAAAAGCTGAGTGAGTGAGTGTGAGCCACAGAAGAAAACCCAGGACAAGACGTTGTGGCCACTTGGTGTAGGTGCCTGCCTTGCCAGAGGCCAAAGCAGTGTTCTCCTAATTTAGTAAACAATAGGAAGAAGTCACAAAATGTTTCTGAGTCAAAGAATGACATGATCTGAGCTACACTTTAAGAAGATTAATCCAGCAGCATTATGTGGGATGATTTCAAAGGCAGAGAGAATGCGGGCAGAGAAACTAGTAATAAAGCTGAGGAAATCATCTTAGGCAGGAGATAATGAGAGATTGAATCAGGACAGTGGGGATGGGAAGGAGGGAATTGATGGATAGAAGACACACGGCAGAGGTGGAAAACTGACAGGATTTGACAACTGCGAGGATGAAATCCTTCACAAAAGTGTGTATCGTTCTTATTTGGTGTTACTTAGGGTAGTCAAGATTGTAGACCATCTGTCATTGATGCTAAGAAGGAAGACAGATTTTATCCCCATTGAAAGCAGTTTGTTGGGCACTCAGAGGCCCCGTGCTTAAAGGGCTGTGTGCAGCAGGGGAACATCACAGAGCCTGGCATTTCCGGGGCCAACCACCTACTAAGTGCAATGCCTGAGACTACATCAGGCCCCGAGACCCCCCACACCTCCCGGAGTGGAGCAGCCCAGTAGGTCCCTGAACTATCGCTGCAATCCTGAGGTGTTCAGGGGTCCAGTCTGGCTGCACCGCACTCAGAGACAAGCCTGCCTCAGAGTTCTGCCTGGGAGCAGGCCCAGGGCTCAGGTCAGGGACCACTGAGGAGATATACACTTTAGAGGACAGTGAGGAGGGCTGCCCGTTTCTCACTGGTATCCCTAGCACCTGGCAATCAGCCAGCTTCCGTATCATATAGATACACGATAACTGAGTGCATTTGGATTTCTAGAATGTTCAACCACTTTGTGGAGGCCCCCACAGCCACCACCCTTCTCCTTCCCCTGGCATCCTGGTGGCCCCTACTCTTCTTCTGAGGCACCCCAGAAAAACCAAGCTCATTGTGGCTTCAGCCACAGGCAGAGAGGTGGCAGAGCATGACCCCAGCCCCACGGGAGAGGAGAAGCAGGGAACAGCTGAGAGGGATGGAGGAGGAGGGGCTGCGGAGCCAGGAATCGAACGCTGCCTCACTCCCACCAGCCTGGAAGGCCATTACAATCACTCTCTCAGGAGCAGACAGAACAACTGAATACATTAAATAATCATTTTTTCATTTGAGTCGGGAAAGCATTTGGGAATATCCACAGTGTGAACAACCCTCACAACCAAACAACATTCCAGGCGGCCACCATGGCGACTGCTTATGTCTCAACATTTGTTCCCTCCCTTATCATCTTTCTATTGCTTCAAGCCACAATTTGATGAATCTCTGTGCCAGGAAAAAACAACACTTATTAAAATTATGCTGTCAAACTATTATAATTTTCCTTTATCTTGTTCTCTGCTATTTAAAAATATATATATTCCTTCCCCAGGCCTAGAGCCCGAAGCTTGGAAGCAATACCTGTCTCAGGCCCTCCTCCTTCTTTCTTGTACAAACAATAGGGTCTCGTGTAATATTGGGGGTCTACAAGGGTCCAGAGAGAGAAATCACTTGCTGTTCCCCCCTCCTCTGTGTGTTGTCATTATATACGCATGAGGCATTTTGAAATTAAGACATTATAACGATCCGAATTCTGCCCTCACCCCCCCACACACACACACACAAACACACACATGTTCAGGCAAAAAGTCTTGACCTCCACTGGGCTGTGGTCATGTCAGTGATCCTGTCCCTGCAGATGAGCTCAGTGGAAGCAACTCAGGAATTCCAAAGTTATCCTACATAATCTTGGACTGCAGAAGGTGTGGGGGCTGCCAATCTTCTTTGGGTGACAGAGGGCCTTCACCAAGGGCACCTTTCCCGGAGATCCTGTGGCCTGGTGAGCCTCAGCCTTTTTGCCTAATTAAATGAAGACTACAGAGGTAGGACCTGCCTCAAGAAGTTGCTGGTGAAAGCATCTCTGGGAAACACTTGCAGCCACAGGCTGGGAAGAAAACCAGAGGCCTGGGGGCCTGGCAAGCAGTAGCAGCCATACTGGTGGGGGCCAGAACTTTACCGAAACTAAGATAAGGACTCAACTCCCTTTGATCCCATTCATATCCTCAGCTCTTGTATTTCTGTGTTGTTTGCTTTCGATTCGTGTTCCGTGCACTTCCTAAAAAGATTCTTTTGGGGACAGTCCAACCTCACTTTAGCTGAACTGAGGGAAGAAAGGATGCAGGCGGCTGGACTAATGTCACCAACAGGGATCAGGCCACTGCTTGTCCCCTTGGAGGACCGGCAGCCTGTGGTGGAGGCAAGGAGGATGGGTAGGAGAGAAAAATGAAATGCGGGAGCTAGAGATCAGAGACCCCTTCCCCCTACATCCCTTCCCAGCTCTAGTCTCTTACCTCCATTGGCTGTACCGGAGAGTGTAGCTGGGGACAGGGGAGAGAGGGGCGTTGAGATCAGGGACTTGCATTTGGACAGAATGGGCTCAGCAACTCACTCTGCTGGGCTTGGCTGAGTGACATTGGACATGATATTGAATATCTCTAAGCCTCAATGTTTTCATTTGCTTAAAGGGAGTAACATTAGGACCTACCTCAGGTCAGGTTGTCGTTGGAATTAATTGAGATACTCTATGTAAAAATTGAGCAGGATTTCACTGCCCACCTTCCCTGAGAAAAGCACCCCTGTTCTTTCAGGAAACTGCCTTTCCCCAACACCTTACTCTGGTGGCCACATGGGAGATGCTACCTTCTCCCACGACCTTGACCACAGTAACTGGTGGAGAGGCGATGGCCATTTTCAGATATGCCATGCATAGCTGAGGTCCTACAACTAGTCTTTGGTCCAGGGAAGTGTCCTGAGCAAGTCACTGGGAGAACAGGGAATACAGATGTTGAAGTCCTTGGCTCTAGTCACCCCACCCTTCTGTGAGTTGGCTATATGTTAATTCAAATCGTATCATATGCAACAAAAAGAATCCTGTAAAAGCCAGAATTGGGACGTCTACAGTGACAGACCCTAAAAAGGGACACTGGCAGAGTGAATATCAGGATAGTGATTATGACATAGGTCTGCAAATTCTTTGACACTCCTTCCATCGAGGGGTGGAATCTGTCCCCTCCCCTTGAAATTGGGCAGGCCTTGGTGACTGCCTAGATGGACAGAGTGGGGCGGAGATGACACTATGATTTCTGAGGTTAGGATAGAAAGAGCCATGGAGCTTCTGCCAGTTTATCTAGGGACACTCATCCCAGGAGCCTTCAGCTGCCATGTAAGGAGTCCAGATCCCTGAAGCGGACATATGGAGAGACCTTGAGGAAAGAGAACTGCCCAAGGAGCCCAGCCATTGGAGTCTTCCCAGCCAGGCGCCTTTTGTGGGATGAAAAAGCCTTTGAGAGGACCCGAGCCCCAGCTGCTGTCTAAGACCACAACTGAGAACTACCTGGCTGAGCCCAGTCAGTCTCCAGAACCATGAGCAAAATAAATGATCATTATTGTTTTCACCACTAACAACTGAGGCAGTGTGTTGTGCAGCAACAGATTAAGCAGAACAGTAAACGGAAGGCAGTCGGGATCCCCTCACTCTGATAGAGATCTCTGGTAAGAGACCCTTAAGCTGTTTGTTACATGATTATCTGCCATGTCTGGGGACTCAGCCCACTGAGACCAGAACTCTAGGGGCTTGGGTAAGTTGAGAAAGATTAACTGTTCGTATTACCTGTAAGTTTCAGAATCGTTAAGAAGCTACATCTAGAACTAATGAACAGGAATGATATATAGGCGTGGACCTGACTTTGGAAGATTTTGGAACACTCAGGAAATAAGCGTATCTGTGGTTTTGCGCACACGGTGCGTGCACACACTCTGGTACTGAATAGCCACCCCAAGGCCTTCCCCAGTTTGTTCATACCTGAGCTGGGATGGGCATAGTGGGGTTGAAGGGAAAGACTCTTCTTCTCTAGAATGGAATCTGTAAAGATGGAAGACTGTGTCTGAGAGTAGTTATGGTTCTAGCCTCATGAAGAACGAAGCCAGCCCACAGAGGAAAGATTTGCTGCAAGATCGGGGAAGCCCATCTGGTGCTTGAGTACCTGCTTTTCCCATCACTATTTATATTGGCCAAAAATTCACTGCCGAAGCTGTTTAACTCAATCATCTGCAACCAAAAGAATCTTTAACACAATTCCAGGGACATAGAAAGCAGCCAATAAACGCTTTTCACACTTAGCCGTTGCCCACTGCTGTGCTTCTAGCAAAGAGAGAAGTCGACTACGCATGAGGAAAGTATTCAAGGCCACACTCCACTGGGACTCAGTGGGCCATGAAGTCGGCTCACCTCATCACCCTAACGGGAGCCCCTAAAATATAGGAATGCCTAGATCCCACCCTAGGCCCCTTAATGAGAATCTTTAGGGATGGGACTTGGGTGTCTGTATGTTGTTAAAATGCCATGATTGGACTCCTGATTAAATAAACACAGGTGTTTATCTCTACTTCGTCCTAAAAGCTGATAAAATGACACCAAAAGAATTAAAGAGCTAAAAATATACAAACAAACAACAAACAGAAGGAGACTCAACAAATGAAAAATGTCAATAACATTTTGAAACATGGAAACTGTATGGGAGAGACAACAAAGAAAGCCAAATTGAAGTGCCTGCAGAGGAAGGCAACCAGAGGGAAACGTATTTGTACCCCAGGACCCCCGAAAGCTCAGGAATTAATAATACTAGGTAGTCCTGAAGGCAGAGGCACAAAGCAGGGCTGAAAAGAGGAAGGCTGATTGAAGGTCCATATGAGGAGGTCTGTGTCCCAGGTGCCTGCTCCATCTACGTAGCCAGACAACAGCCCTTACTCTGCCACGCAGAAGAGGGGGTTCGCTCAGGGAGGATCAACAAGCCAGGTGCTGGAGTATGAGGCTTAGGCACAGGTAAGGGCAAGATGAGCTACATCCAAGAAAAGAAGAATTAAAGAAAATACTGCACAGACTCTTAGATACAGAGAACAAACCAGTAATTGCCAGTGGGGAGGGGGTGGGGGCGTGAGCAAAAAAGGTGAAGGGGATTAGGAGGTACAGTCTTCCAGTTATAAAATAAATAAGGCATGGGGATGTAATGTACAACAAAGGGAATATAGTCAATAATACTGTAAATTGTGTCTGGTGATAGATGGTAACTGGACTTACCATGGTGATTATTTCTATGTTGTACACTGAAACTAAAATAATACTGTATGTCAATTATGCCCCAAAAAGTTTTAAATGAAAATAAAGAAAATACTACAGGTTGAAAGGAGAGAACCTTCTGCCTCTTTCTCTTCCTGCTCCCCAAATACTGGAATGTAATCGAAACACTCAGGACAAGAGTAGATAGAGGATTCCTCTCTGAGGAAACTACTAGGACCCAGGGAAAGACCCACAGATAAAAATATTTGTATATCCTGGGGCACCTGAGGGACTCAGTTGATTAAGTGCCTAACTCTGGCTCAGGTCATGATCTCATGGTTTGTGAGTTCAAGCCCTGTATCGGGCTCTGTGCTGACAGCTCAGACCTGGAGCCTGCTTCAGATTCTGTGTCTCCTTTTCTCTCTGCCCCTCCCCTGCTCGCTCGCGCTCTCTCTCTCTCTCTCTCTCTCTCTCTTTCTCTCTAAAAATAGACAAGCATTAAAAAATTTTTTAAAAATATTTGTTTATTTGTGAATAAACACTTCTCCAAAGAAGACATCCAGAGGGCCAACCAACACATGAAAAATGCTCAACATCACTCATCATCAGGGAAATACAAATCAAAACCACAATGAGATACCACCTTACACCTGTCAGAATGGCTAACATTAACAACTCAAGCAACAACAGATGTTGGCGAGGATGCGGAGAAAGAGGATCTCTTTTGCATTGTTGGTGGCAATGCAGGCTGGTGCAGCCACTCTGGAAAACAGTAGGGAGGTTCCTCAAAAAATTAAAAATAGAACTACCCTATGACCCAGCAATTGCACTACTAGACATTTATCCACAAGATACAGGTATGCTGTTTTGAAGGGACACATGCACCCCATGTTTATAGCAGCACTATCAACAGTAGCCAAAGTATGGAAAGAGCCCAAATGTCCATCGGTGGATGAATGGATAAAGATGTGGTATATATATACAATGGAGAATTACTCTGCAATCAAAAAGATTGAAATCTTGCCATTTGCACCGAATACCGGAGCCCCCAAATATATAAAACAATTACTCATAAACATAAGCAACCTCATTGATATTAATGTGGTAATTGCAGGGGATTTTAATACACCACTTACAGAAATGGATAGATCATCTAGACACACGGTCAATAAAGAAACAAGGGCCTTGAATGAGACATTGGATCAGATGGACTTGACAGATATATTTAGAACTCTGCATCCCAAAGCAACAGAATATACTTTCTTCTCGAGTGCACATGGAACATTCTCCAAGATAGATCATATACTGGGTCACAAAACAGCCCTTCATAAGTTTACAAGAATTGAAATTATACCATGCTTACTTTCAGACCACAATGCTATGAAGCTTGAAATCAACCACAGAAAAAAGTCTGGAAAACCTTCAAAAGCATGGAGGTTAAAGAACATCCTACTAACGAATGAGTGGGTCAACCAGACAATTAGAGAAGAAATTAAAAAATATATGGAAACAAACGAAAATGAAAATACAACAATCCAAACACTTTGGGACACAGCGAAGGCAGTCCTGAGAGGAAAATACATTGCAATCCAGGCCTATCTCAAGAAACAAGAAAAATCCCAAATACAAACTCTAACAGCACACCTAAAGGAACTAGAAGCAGAACAGCAAAGGCAGCCTAAGCCCAGCAGAAGAAGAGAAATAATAAAGATCAGAGCAGAAATAAATAATATAGAATCTAAAAAAACTGTAGAGCAGATCAACGAAACCAAGAGTTGGTTTTTTGAAAAAATAAACAAAATTGACAAACCTCTAGCCAGGCTTCTCAAAAAGAAAAGGGAGATGACCCAAATAGATAAAATCATGAATGAAAATGGAATTATTACAACCAATCCCTCAGAGATACAAACAATTATCAGGGAATACTATGAAAAATTATATGCCAACAAATTGGGCAACCTGGAAGAAATGGACAAGTTCCTGAACACCCACACTCTTCCAAAACTCAATCAGGAGGAAATAGAAAGCTTGAACAGACCCATAACCAGCGAAGAAATTGAATCGGTTATCAAAAATCTCCCAACAAATAAGAGTCCAGGACCAGATGGCTTCCCAGGGGAGTTCTACCAGACGTTTAAAGCAGAGATAATACCTATCCTTCTCAAGCTATTCCAAGAAATAGAAAGGGAAGGAAAACTTCCAGACTCATTCTATGAAGCCAGTATTCCTTTGATTCCTAAACCAGACAGAGACCCAGTAAAAAAAGAGAACTACAGGCCAATATCCCTGATGAATATGGATGCAAAACTTCTCAATAAGATACTAGCAAATCGAATTCAACGGCATATAAAAAGAATTATTCACCATGATCAAGTGGGATTCATTCCTGGGATGCAGGGCTGGTTCAACATTCGCAAATCAATCAACGTGATACATCACATTAACAAAAAAAAAGAGAAGAACCATATGATCCTGTCAATCGATGCAGAAAAGGCCTTCGACAAAATCCAGCACCCTTTCTTAATAAAAACCCTTGAGAAAGTTGGGATAGAAGTTACATACTTAAAGATCATAAAAGCCATTTATGAAAAGCCCACAGCTAACATCATCCTCAACGGGGAAAAACTGAGAGCTTTTTCCCTGAGATCAGGAACACGACAAGGATGCCCACTCTCACCGCTGCTGTTTAACATAGTGCTGGAAGTTCTAGCATCAGCAATCAGACAACAAAAGGAAATCAAAGGCATCAAAATTGGCAAAGATGAAGTCAAGCTTTCGCTTTTTGCAGATGACATGATATTATACATGGAAAATCCGATAGACTCCACCAAAAGTCTGCTAGAACTGATACATGAATTCAGCAAAGTTGCAGGATACAAAATCAATGTACAGAAATCAGTTGCACTCTTATACACTAACAATGAAGCAACAGAAAGACAAATAAAGAAACTGATCCCATTCACAATTGCACCAAGAAGCATAAAATACCTAGGAATAAATCTAACCAAAGATGTAAAAGATCTGTATGCTGAAAACTATAGAAAGCTTATGAAGGAAATTGAAGAACATTAAAGAAATGGAAAGACATTCCCTGCTCATGGATTGGAAAAATAAATATTGTCAAAATGTCAATACTACCCAAAGCTATCTACACATTCAATGCAATCCCAATCAAAATTGCACCAGCATTCTTCTCGAAACTAGAACAAGCCATCCTAAAATTCATATGGAACCACAAAAGGCCCCGAATAGCCAAAGGAATTTTGAAGAAGAAGACCAAAGCAGGAGGCATCACAATCCCAGACTTTAGCCTCTACTACAAAGCTGTCATCATCAAGACAGCATGGTATTGGCACCAAAACAGACACATAGACCAATGGAATAGAATAGAAACCCCAGAACTAGACCCACAAACGTATGGCCAACTCATCTTTGACAAAGCAGGAAAGAACATCCAATGGAAAAAAGACAGCCTCTTTAACAAATGGTGCTGGGAGAACTGGACAGCAACATGCAGAAGGTTGAAACTAGACCACTTTCTCACACCATTCACAAAAAATAAACTCAAAATGGATAAAGGACCTAAATGTGAGACAGGAAACCATCAAAACCTTAGAGGAGAAAGCAGGAAAAGACCTCTCTGACCTCAGCCGTAGCAATCTCTTACTCGACACATCCCCAAAGGCAAGGGAATTGAAATCTTGCCATTTGCAACTACGTGGATGGAACTGGAGGGTATTATGCTAAGTGAAATTAGTCAGTCAGAGAAAGACAAAAATCATATGACTTCACTCATACGAGGACTTTAAGAGACAAAACAGATGAACATAAGGGAAGGGAAACAAAAATAATATAAAAACAGGGAGGGGGACAAAACAAAAGAGACTCATAAATACGGAGAACACACTGAGGGTTATTGGAGGGGTCGTGGGAGGCGGGATGGGCTAAATGGGTAAGGGGCACTGAGGAATCTACTCCTGAAATCATTGTTGCACTATATGCTAACTTCTTTGGATGTAAATTTTAAAAAATAAAAAATGAAATAAAAAATTTTAAAAAATAAAAAAATAAAATATTTGTATGTTTGAAACAAAAAGCCAAGTCCGCATCTGTTGACCATACCAGCTCTCAGTCCTGCCATGCACACAGAGCTTCCATTTAGCTTTTCAGGGCCTCGCACTTAAGTATCAATGACAGCCAAGCATCTCAGACAAATGAGGAAAACCACTACAGGAAAAGAGAGACCAGAAGCAATACACTGGACAAAGAAATCCGGAACAAATAAAGACAGTGCAGGGAATAGAAGAAAACCTCTTTAAAAATTGTAATCAGGGGCGCCTGGGTGGCGCAGTCGGTTAAGCGTCCGACTTCAGCCAGGTCACGATCTCGCGGTCCGTGAGTTCGAGCCCCGCGTCGGGCTCTGGGCTGATGGCTCAGAGCCTGGAGCCTGTTTCCGATTCTGTGTCTCCCTCTCTCTCTGCCCCTCCCCCGTTCATGCTCTGTCTCTCTCTGTCCCCAAAATAAATAAACGTTGAAAAAAAAAATTAAAAAAAAAAAATTGTAATCAATATCCCTAAAGACATAAGAAAAGATATTATATCAGTGAAACTAGGAAAAATGCTATTTTTTAATGCTTGTTTGTTTGTTTGTTTGTTTGTTGATAGAGATAGAGATGGCACAATCAGAGGAGGAGCAGGGAGACGGAAAGAGAGAATCTCAAGCAGGCTCCACAGTGTCAGTGCAGAGCCCAACACAGGGCTCACACTCACAAACTGTGAAATCATGATCTAAGCTGAAATCAAGAGTCCGACGCTTAACCGATGAGCCACCCAGGTGCCCCCAAAAATGCTATTTTTAAGAGTTGTGAAAATCTCACAACTCTATCACAAAGAAAGTCAAACTGAAGTACCCGCAAGGGAAGGCAACCAGAGGCAAACCAATTATACTCCAGGACCTCGAAAAGCTCAGGAATTAATAATACTAGTCCTGAAGGCAGAGGCACAAAGCAGGGCTGAAAAGAGGAGGGCTGATTAAAGGTCCTAATTAAATCATTAGAATTTATTCATGGAAAATAAAGACCAACTGGCCATTCAAAAGATATTCTAAAAAGTGAACACATGGAGAAAGATATTAACCACCCCCCAAAAAAGAACCATTTTTAGAACTAAAGGACCCACATTTCCCTTTTATAATGGTAGGAAGGGGAAAACCAAATCTCAAAGCCCCCCCCCCCCAAAACACTGGATGACTAATAATTTTGTAGCCACAATATTTCTATTCACAGGAAATACATGGGAATGATAAAATAGGGAGTACTTATTGAGGGCTTACTCTATACCAGAATTATATTTTCCATGTTTTAGATACCTTATTTGTCATTTGACCTTCATGGCAACCCTAGGAAGTAGGTACTGTTGTTTTTTCCACTTGCAGATGAGAAAACTAAGACTAACGAAGTAAAGTAATCTGGGGGCTATGATTCAAGCCAAGGCTGGCTGGCCTTCTAGCCATTAGGCCATTCTGCCTCTCATCTATCCATACCAACTGCACACACATGCACACTTGCACACACACACGACCCAGACCTTTACCTGCACCACCCCTTCCTCTCACTTCTTAGGTGGCTGCTAACAAGTTCTACTATCTGCTCTCCTTGGTTGTTATTTTACTTTTCAGAGAGACTTAGCCCTTTGTGCCACTTCACATTCTCAATTTTCAACTCAATTGGCCATTTTCTGCTTTTCACTTGGGAGCTTTGCACACATAAATGTGGAAAATAGGTCAGTCCTTGAGTCGGCCATACCAGCTCATATGGCCCTTTGACCTTCCCATCATTCTTTGGAAGTCAAAATCCTCTAGAAAAGAAATATCTTCATTTGTCCCTGTTTAACTAGGTAAGGACCTGCTAAGGAGGACTCTGCAGGGATGTAGACTAGCACAAATGCTGATACCTGACATCCTCTGTGAAATGCAAAGACCAGCTTGGGAGCCAATATTGATAGATCTTGGGATAGGAACAAGACTGCCTTTCACCAAGGAATGTTTTATTTGAAATTGCAAAGATAATGTCAACAGTGCCTGTCCTTGGGCTTTTTCTAAAGAAAGAGTATATATTCAGCCGAGCTGAGCCAACCCTCTCTGAATAAAAGCAATGACAGAAACTTTCAAGACACGTTGGCTCTTATTCGAACAGTGCCTATCACACAGTGGCACTGAAAACCTCAAAAAGCACCCATAAAACGTCTCAAAGGCTACAATGTTGCTGCACAGCAAGAAGAGGATCTTCTTCAAAGAGGCAGATTTATGCTATTTCTTAAATTCTATCTGTCCATCTACGTGTTCTCAACTTGTCAGTTTCCATAGTGTTTCTGAGGCTCCGCTCCTGCTCCACAAAGATTCTGCATAACTAATGCCCAACTTCTAGCAGAGATCACCCTTCCAAAAGAGCAATGAGGAAATTACTGTTGGCTCCAGGCCAACATGTGCCAGTTGTATGTTGCTGAAGCAGACTATAGAGCGATTAGGAAATGGGGACGTAACTACCAAAAGGAGAAAAAGCAGATACAGTGATGGGCCAGCTTTCAAGAGGTGGTTGTCCTGGGAAGTAGTTAAAAACAACTCCGTGGTAACATGAGAACATAGTTTTCTTAAGCCACCAAATTATATTTAGGCCATAAACCACCTAAGAGATTATTAGAATATTAGAAATCACCTATAGATCGAATTAAACAAATGGCAACATTCAACAAGGAATAGAAATCATTAAATCATCCCAAAGTGGATAACACTCAAGCCATTTCACTTGGATATTTTGAAATTAATTTTTCTAAATTGCTAAAATAATAAAGTCTTTTGCCCTATGCCTAGTTTTTTTCACATCATTTCATTTTGAGCTTTGCAATACCTTTAGGGAGTGAATAGGTCTGCCATTACTCTTCCCATATTACAAAGAAGGAAACTGAGGCTCAGGAGAGCTAAGAGATTTGTCCAAGATCTCACAATTAGCAGGAATAGTGGCTAACTCAGTACAGTACTTTATAAGACACAAAGCACTTTCGAAAACATCACACCCCATGGAGACCTCCTAACAATCCTGTGAGAATAACGCTACTAGTAGGCTCATTTCTCAAGTAAACTGAGACTCTGATAGGTGAGAAAGTTTTCACAGGTGTTAACACTGTCCATGTAAGACCCATACCCAGATCCCAATCTCACCCTCTTTCCACTTGATCTCAAACCCAGGTCTATTGACCACAAACCAATTGCACTTTCTGGTAAGTCATCTTCCCTTGAAGAAGATAAAGAAATAAATCTTCCTACTACTTGACTGCCAATTGTTGAGCCAAATATTTTGAAAGCCTTAGCATCCTTCAGCCCTATGTAGATTCTTCCAGCTCAGTGATTATTGGAGCAATGGTCTACCCAGCAGTCATTTTAAACTGATTTACAAATAGAGGATGCCTGAGAACCTGTAGAAGTCTTAACATGTCCATGGATAGCACAATATTTGTCATTTTACATTCAGCCAAGAAAGGCCATGGCTTTAGAAGAGCTAAGTGTGTTATGCATCCCCAAGCCCTAAACCAAGCCAATGTACTTGAAAAAGGGTGTGTGAGGCAACATCAATCAACACAATATCAAGTGGTCACCTACAAAATGTCCACTTGTCTGTGTGCTCTAGACACCATCTCCTTTCACAGTAATCTAAATCAGGGGCCGGCTGGGAGACAAGAGTGTATCTACTAACAAATCCCAAAGGTTATTAGTCTTATCTTGGCATTTGGTCACCTATTTTTCATTCAAAGCTAATTTGGCACTGATTTTCGTGTCCAATGTATTATCTTTTTTTGTTGTTGTTGTTAATGTTTATTTATTTTTGAGACAGAGAGAGACAGAGCGTGAGCAGGGGAGGGGCGGGGGGGGGGGGGGGAGACGTAGAATCTGAAGCAGGCTCCAGGCTCTGAGCCATCAGCACAGCGCCCGATGCGGGGCTCAAACCCACGGACCGTGAGATCATGACCTGAGCTGAAGTTGGACGCTTAACGGACTGAGCCACCCAGGTGCCCTGTATCTTCATTTTTCAGGCAAAATTTAAAGACTACCATTTCTAGGGCTTCCTGGGTGGCTCAGTAGGTTAAGCACCCAACTCCTGACTTCAGCTCAGGTCATGATCTCACAGTTCATGAGTTCAAGCATTGGGCTGCCAGTGTGGAGCCTGCTTGGGATTCTCTTTCTCCCTCAATCTCTCTCTCTGCCCCTCCCCACCCTCTCACTCTTTCTCAAAATAAATAAACTTTGGGGCGCCTGGGTGGCGCAGTCGGTTAAGCATCCGACTTCAGCCAGGTCACGATCTCGCGGTCCGGGAGTTCGAGCCCCGCGTCAGGCTCTGGGCTGATGGCTCAGAGCCTGGAGCCTGTTTCAGATTCTGTGTCTCCCTCTCTCTCTGCCCCTCCCCCGTTCATGCTCTGTCTCTCTCTGTCCCAAAAATAAATAAACGTTGAAAAAAAAATTTTTTTTTAAAAATAAATAAATAAACTTTAATAATAATAATAATAATAATTTAAAAAGACTATCATTTCTATATCCCTTGCCCCTAATGAGAAACAGCTTTGGTGACAACTTTTTAATGAAAGTTCCTCATGACCAAACAATAGTACTTCATTCATCTGAGTTGAAAGACAAGGTTGTCAGAAAATCTGTAAGCTGTTTCCACACAAATCCCCAAGTGCTGTGAATAGTATATCTGTCCAGCTCCAGCTTCCGCACAAAACTTGGCTCGGTGGATTCCATAAACCTAGTCTTCAGATGCCATAAATGCCCAGTGGGTTTTGTGTTGACTCTGAAAATACCATACACTGTATTTAATCTTTCCATGCGACATGCTCATTAGTTTAGTTTCCACATGCCTGAAATATCAGAAGTTCCTTGTGTATTCAGGGTACACTTTTGAGAAATCAAAACAGCTTATTGCTTTTTAAGTTTTGTGTAAATAATAAGTATTACTTCTCCTTTCAATATTTTTACTTTCCTACACAAAGTGAAGGCAAAAAAAAAAAAAAGGAAAGAAAGAAAGAAAAAAAATCTTAATACTGGTTTGCAAAAAGTCCAAAGTTTTTCTGTTTTAGTTTATCGAATTCTGATGTAACTAGGAAAGTAGTCTTTGAATTAATACTGAATCTCAATGTCAGTGGAAATCTTGGTCCCAAGAGAATTGCTGGGGATTTAAAACAGAAAATAGTTCACATGATACATGTAGTGGCATAAATCTGAGAAGCCAGCTTATTAGGGAAGCATCTCTTTGAATTGCAGCATGAAAGGCTGATCTAGTTAACAGAGAGATCTTGACTTAAGAGAGAGAAGGTAGAGCAGGTGCCTATGGTGATTCTCAGATTATGCATTTGATTTTTTTGCAATTAAATCAAAATTTAGGAGCCTCTTGATTGCTCACGTTTGCTTTTGTTACAGCTGCTCCCGGGAGAAACGGTGTTTTCGCCATCTGTAAATTGGCAGTAACTCCCAGCTTTTCTTTACGCTGTGGCATATGGGCATATGTTATCAGCAGTTTTCTGTTTCACGTGCACTGGATATGCTCCTTTAAATCCCTACTTAAAACTCACTTTTCCTGTGCTTCCATGTGTTAAAGCTCACCAGATTGCTTCGGTCTGTCACTAGTGTGTACCTCTATTTCCTTCTCATTTAATTCTGTACCTACTACATGCCCAATCATCTCCGTGCTCTCAACAACCTTCGGGGATAGGTTTTGATGTCTCGATTTTACAGATTTTACAGAACTGAGGTCCAGAGATATAACAAGTAACTCATCTACGGTCACACAGCTTGTCAGTGGGAACAGTGGGATTTGACCCCAGGGCTACTGACTGCAGAGCCTGCCTATCCATTCCAAAGGTCTATATTTTAAAGGATGTGCCACATCATTCCTGGAGCAGGAAACAGCACGTGCACATCTAAGAGCCTCGACGACGACATGTATATAAAGGTCACGCCGGTCATGGGTGAGACTCATAGATTCAGCACATCTTTAAGACCATCCAGTTAAAACTTCTACCCCAAGTAGCAACTCCCTCTACAACAGTCCAGGTAAACGTTTCCCAGCCTGTGCTTGAGTTGTTTTTAAACGAAAAACAAAGTGATAAATCGCTGTGGATATAATCAAATGTATATATAAATATTCATCCAGTGGTTGAGTTTCCGCAGCAACGTTCTGCTTGGGAACAATGTGCAAACAGCCGTGCTCAGGTCGGATCCAAGTAATTCCCACCAGCAGAGCCAGGCACCCAGGAGAGACCCGGCAGTGGGGCATGATCGGGAATTGCACTCCTCATTGCTGTTTATGTGCCTTCCTGGGACCAACACTCTCGAAAATGGTCCCAAAAAGGGCTAAACAGCATTCTTTCGAAACTGCACAAACAACGTGAAAAACACCAATTCCAGAAGATGAGGAATCCCCCCACAATCCCACCAGCCGAACTAATCATCTGTTTTCATTCTTCTCGCTTCCTGCTAGTCTTTGCCCACATGTAAACATGATTTTTAGAGCTGTAATCAAGTATATGTGCAATTTGCTCGGCGTGCTTGACATTATATCATAGGCACTTTCTGTTGCTACACAGTCTGCATAATTATAATTTTGAGTGACTGTACGATAATCCATCAAATTGACACAACGTAATTTACTTAACTACTCACTCTTGTTTCTAGGTTTTCTTTATTACAAACTACTCCACAATGATCATCTTGATTTTTATTGACTTTTCCCCCTTCTTTTGGATTATTTCCTTGGAGTCAAAAATTAGCATACTCTTTAAAAAATAAACTCAATGTGAATGGATTCTGTTTTGAATTTTGTGACAATCAAAAATATGCCCATCCTTAGCTGCATTAACAGCAGGTGTGGCTTTCATGTGTTAGTACTTAGGTGTCTAACAACTTTGTGTCCTCGAAAGATATTCTGCACTCAATGAGCAATACTTTCTCAAAGAAAATAAAAAGAGAACTTTTTAAGAAGAGTAAAATAATTTTCAAGTCCTCCCACTAAAAAAAGTTTTTAAAGATTTTTATCTTTCCCTTTTTAAATCTGCCACATTCACCTCGTATACTCCACGGATATGGGTTCTTAAGTAGGAGGTTGGGATCATTGGATTTGTTACTCAAGCAGATCTCTTTGTCCCCAACATGGGGGACCTAGACAGAGTGGAGGCATAGCAGGGGTCTGGTTGGGAGACCCCAGCAATAGTCCAGGCAGAATGGCATGAGGAGATGAGGTATCCATGGCAGGTAGAGCAGGGATAGCCAGAAAGGAGTGAATGCAGGTGACACTTCTTAGAAGATCAAGTAGGAGGGTGGATTAGACAGGTGCACCTGTTTGCCAACTCTTTGGAGATTTTCAGAAGAATGATCCTGGCCCAGGCTCAGGTGTAGGAAAGATAGACACTTGTCAGCTCAGAGTCATTTGAGGCACTCCCAAATCTCTGAGCTCACCTGCCCAAAATACCTCCAGAGAGAATTGTTCGTGGAAGCTGACATCTACCTCTCCATCAGCGTCCAGTTTCAAGGCAACCTGCTCCTGAATGAATGAAACACCATGACATTTTCCACAGTGTGGTACTGAGGATGCTGAGTGGTCATGGTAAGTCAGTTGACCTTGCCAAGCCTCAGTTTACTTAGCTGTCAAATAGGATAATAAAGAACATCCTACCTGTTTCACAAGTTGTTTCTGAGTATCACGTGAAATCATGTACATGAGTCTCTTTGTAAACTCTGATGCACTACAGAGATGTTGGATGGAGGGGTAAGTAGGAAGGGGAGGCAGGAAGGGATCAAATCACCAGCTGTTGCTGACTGGTAGAAAGCAAAGCCTTAAATGAATGGGACATGGGACGGTACATTTTGATGAGTGTGCCTGAAGGGTTGTCTTAATCTGCTTGAGCTGCCATAACAAAACATCACAGACTAGGTGTTTAAATGAAACATTTATTTCTGAAATTTCTAGAGGCTGGGAAATCCAAGGTCAAGCTACCAGCAGATTCAGTTCCTGGTGAACTTTCTTCCTTGCAGACAGCTACCTCTTGCTGTGTCCTCATGAGGTGGACAGAGTGGGCTTTGATGTCTCTTTCTCTTCTTCTAAGGACACTAATCCCATCATGAGAGCTCCACCCTCATGACTTCTTCCAAACCTAATTAATTACCTCCCAGAGCCTCTACTTCCAAATGCCATCACAATGGGGGGGTCAGGGATTCAACATATGAATGTGAGGGGGACACAACATTCAGTGGAGGATAGAGCACTGACAGGAACACACCTAAACAGGGGGCTGACAGGGGGCTGAGAACAAGAGGATGCCAGAGGATGGTGAATGAGTATGAGTCCTGCCTCTGTCACTTTCTAGAACTGTACAACACGGACAGGTTACTAACTTTGTCACACCTCAACTGCTTCATCTACAATGAAGACTCATTCATTCACCAAATATTTTATTGAGTAGCTACTATGTGTCAGGAACTGTTCTAGGTGCTAAGGATTGAAAGATGAACAAGACACGCCAAGTCTTGTGAAGCATCCATCACTGTGGGATGTGCCCTGAGGAGTAAAATGGTCCTGTAGGGGTGCCCTGAGGAGTGCATGGTGTAACCTACATGGCATGGCAGGGTTTTTTATTTTTTTAACGTTTATTCATTTTTGAGAGACAGAGAGAGAGCATGAGTGGGAGAGGGGCCGAGAGAGGGAGACACAGAATCCAAAGCAGGCTCCAGGCTCTGAGCTGTCAGCAGAGCCCGACGCGGGGCTCGAACTCACAGACCGTGAGATCAAGACCTGAGCTGAAGCTGGAAGCTTAACTGACCGAGCCACCAAGGCACCCCTAGCATCATTAGCTTCTATTGTCATGTTTCATCATTTTTCCTGGGGTTGGTCCTCTTAAGACGTTATATGAATTGAACAAATGAGTAGAAATCAGGGGCATTAACCCAGAGGTCCATTCATACATTCCTCTGTTTGTATTTGCTGTTGTGGACAGAACTTGTAGGGTCACCCCCATACCGCTCATTTCACTGGGTAGCCAATATCTGTGCTGTTTAACCATCCATTCTCCGGACTCCCTTCAATGAGTCCAGAAGGGCATTGCTTATTTAGGAAATGACATGTTCCGAGTTATTAATACACTCCAAATATTAAAATTTCAGTCGAAGCCCTGGGAAAATCATGGCAGGATCATAATTTAGGAAGGCCAGGTGGCTAATGAATGCTTGGTGCCCAGGAATATCTTGATTCCTCTGCCCCTCTCTCCCAATTAACAAAGGCGCTGATGATCTCAGGGCTGCTTCTGGCCAGCTGGGATAAATCAGCCCGCTGGCAGCTGCCCAAATGATGTATTTTAAGGGCACGGGCCATGTGGCTCTCTATTGCAAAGCAATTGGGGTCACTGTGTTTGCATATGGATTAACTTGCTGTGCAGGGATCCTACCCACTTACTGTGCCCGCTGTGAGTTGACACGCAATAGGTATTCAGCAATGATAAAGAGGAGGCAGACCTAATGACCCTTCAGAATGCCCCCATCTTCATTTCTCTCCATTCCTATTTTTATGACTTTCAGCAAAGAGAATGCAATTGGCTTTCCCTATCTATTTTCTCAGTCCCTATTCTTAGAAAGACTTTCCCACAATTGACAGAAAAAGGTGTCTGGATGGGTATGGATGAAAAAAACCATAAAGATCCATACAGATAGGACTTGAAAATTACCAGCCTGGCCCATTTTCCTTAGTGACTCCATGGCAAGATATGTTGAAGTTATAGTCATTTTGAATAAACTGTTAATTGGATGAGCCATTCTCCGGGGGGACCCCAGGGCAAATCCCAGTGGGCTCAAGTGGTAATTGCTCTGTTGTGAACAGTCTAGAAGTTCCTGAATATTTTGTCTCCATTCCCCTGAGCAATCAAGTGTGACACAGAGGAGATGACTAACTTAGACCTTATTTAGCCATTCAATAAACTTTTATCAAGTACTACTGTGTTCAACACACCATACTGAACATTGGAAAGGGCCCAAGTCTGTATAAGACAGTCCCTAGTAAGCCAGAAACTTGTTGTCTTATGAGAGGGATTAGGAATTCTTCACAAAATAACCAGAACACAAGGTCATACAGTTCATGTGCCAATCTTTCTGTGATTCTTGGGATCTGTGATCACAGGTCCCAGATTTTCTGGGCTGGTTCTGATACTTCATGTTCTATGTCACTATCCCCCTAAATCTCCAATAGTCAGAACCCAAGCTACATATCTCCGACTACCTCTTCTATCTGGAAGTAAGGCAGAAATCCTCTGTTGAACCATGAGTTCGGATTTTTAGCTGAAAATGGCGGTCACTGAACACAGGAGTAGCTTATACCATAAGGTGACTGACCATTTATAATTCTGCAACAAGCAATTAATGAGGAGCGTGAGCCTTTTCAGCAAGGTTTTCTGAACCATGACTTAGCAAATGTTCTTGATATGGCCCTTGCACTGTTTTTCTTTTCATTTATTAATTAACTATGCATCTGTCGAATGAACAACAGTGAATAAGACACAGTCCTGACCTCTCAGAGGCTTACGTGACAGTCTAGCAGAGAAAACAGACCAAAAAAATAGGCAACGATACAACTGGGGAAATGGCCAGCGCCTCATGTATGCTTTAAAGGAGTTTAGACCTTGCTCTGATGGCATTGACAGCCGCTGCGAGGGCCCTATGCAGAGGTGTGAAGGGTTAGGAGTTGCCCTTTGCAAAAGCTGATCTCCAGATGGTACAGAGGTACAGAGAGATGGATGAAGGCAGGGTTGGAGGGAGGCAGGCCGACAAGGAGAACCGTCTCATGTTCTCCCAGGGATGACTGCCACATAAAGCTCCATTGGGAGGGGCCTCAGTTCATGACATTGGGAGGCTGAGATGGAGCCAACAAGCCAAGAAATAGCCACCTGGAGGGATGCAGGAGGCTGTAGCTCCAATGATGTATACACAGTTCTGTACCACTACCCTCTGCGCACTTTCTGTACACTTTGACATTTGGCTGAGGAGAAGGAGGCAGCATAGGGATGAGCAGTTAAAGATAACTTGGATGCTCAGTCGGTTAAGCGTCCGACTTCAGCTCAGGTCATGATCTCACGGTCCGTGAGTTCGAGCCCCGTGTGGGGCTCTGTGCTGACAGCTCGGAGCCTGGAGCCTGCTTCGGATTCTGTGTCTCCCTCTCTCTCTGCCCCTCCCCTGCTCATGCTCTGTCTCTCTCTGTCTCAAAAATAAATAAAAACATTTTAAAAAATGTAAAGATAACTTGGATGGAGGGGAGCTGGGTGGCTCAGTTGGTTAAGCATCCAATTTCAGTTCAGGTCATGATCTCACAGTTCGTGGGCTCGAGCCCCGTGTCGGGGTCTGTGCTGACAGCTCAAAGCCTGGAGCCTGCTTCAGATTCTGTGTGTGTGCATCTTTCTCTCATAACTAAATAAACATTAAAAAAAATTTTAATAAAGACAACTTGAAAATTAACCTATCTGTGTGGACTGACACAAATTTGTAAGGCTCAAAATTGGCTAAGCTAAAGGGAAAAAAGCCTGCTTTGATAATCTGAAAAGGCAGATAATAACTTAATCCCTGGTATTTAGCATTGGAAGAGGACATTTTTTTTCTGCAGTGCATCTACCATCAATGCGATGTTTTTATTATGCCAACAAGAAGACATTTGCTATGTTAACTCCAAACTGGCTGGATAGCAGAAAGTGAGAAAGGAGAAGTAAACAGGACCCATGGGCCAAACAGTTCATGAGCACAGGGATGTAGGGACTCTGGAATAATGCACAAAAAATTAATTGCTTATGATAGCTTTACATCAATGTCCTCTTAGTCTCCCTAAGTTGTGGACGTCAGTGTCACCATCAGAAAATTCTACAGAGACGCCCCACTGCCTGTGTGAAGTAATTCTGTGTTAGTGGCTCTGTGGGACCCCCTCTTTTATCTTTAACTAGTTGTCCCTAAGCCTCCCACCTTCTCCTCCTAAATGCCAGTGTAAAGAAAGAAGTAGTGGGAGAAAGCTGTGTGTCAAAGCAGCTGGGGTGGGGGGGGTGCCTGGGTGGCTCAGTCGACTGAGCATCTGACTCTTGGTTTCAGTTCAGGTCGTGATACTGTGGTTTGTGAGATCAGGCCCCACATCAGGCTCTGCAGTGACAGCTTGGAGCCTGCTTGGGATTCTCTCTCCCTCTCTCTGCTCCTCCCCAACTCGTGCAGCACATGCACACTCTCCCTCTCTCTCTAAATAAATAAACATTAAAAAAAAATAAAAGCAGCTGTGGTAACAGTGTTAATATTAGAGCTCTCTGCTGCTCTACATCCCTCTCCTGGAACAGGGAGTCTCTGTACATCTCCATTCCCTGCAGACAAAAGTTCTTTCTAGATCTCCATTGTCCATTCCAGGAATTTGTCTCACCACGCTCTTGGAACACAGCCTTTTTTTCTGGAGTTCACACATCCATCCATACCCCCTTTTTCACTCCCTCACCTCTGGCTAGGGAGCTGCATGCCGAACATTCTCCCACTTGCCCTAACTACCTCTGCATCTCCCTCTCCATTTTTCCTTGTCACATCCCTACTGGGCGTACTTACAAATTCAAAACCAACACTGATTCTGATGCCCTGACCTCAATATCTTCAAATCCTGGAAGTCATCACCCCCAACCCCGCTTTGTCATTAGGCCCACACTTTAGACCATGTTCCCACTGGTCCACCTCTAGGATCTCCGGTCCTGAGAACCGGTCCACCTCTAGGATCTCAAAGTCTCAGTTCTCCCTCTCTGATTTTCTCCAGAGTTCCTCCTTCTCCTGCCCCTCAAGCCTCTGCCATCACATCAGGTCTCCCCTTTTCTCCCAGTTCATCAGCCCCTCCCTACTTCCCAGACCTCCCTTCCCAGCCCCTGACCTTTGGCCCTTCCGAAGGCCATCTTCCACACCCAGTGTGATTTTTTTTTCAGCTCTACTGAGGTATAGTTGACACATAAAACTGTAGGCTATTTAAAGTCTACCTTGTGGTGATTTGATACGTGTATACATTGTGAAAGGATCCCCCTACCCCATCGGTTAATTAACACGCTGTGATGGATAATTTTGGGTATCAGCTTGACTGAGCTTAGGGATGCTGAAGTGGCTAGTAAACATTTCTGCGTGTGTCTATCAGGGTATTTATGTAAGAGATTAGTATTTGAATGGGTAGACTGAGTAAAGATCAACCCTCTCCAATATGGGTGGGTGTCATCCAATCTGTGGAGGCCCAAATAGAACACGTGGATGGAAACTGAGCCAAGACACCCATCTTCTCCTGCCCTTGGACATCTGCACTCAGGGTTCTCCAGCCTTCAGGACTCCAAACAGGACTTAGACCTGCTTCTCTGGGACTCCAGGTTGTAGATAGAGAAGATGGCACCCCTTCTCGGGCTCCATAATTATGGGAACCAATACCTCATGATGATCTCTTTCTATATACCTATACGTATCTTATTGACTCTGTTTCTCTGGAGAACACTGGCTAATACACCCAATTACCCCAGCACCATCCAGTGCCCTCAGTTCCGCTCTGTGTTTGTTCAGTGCTGATGGAGAGTCTTGGCACCTTCATGTTCCCCAGCCCCAAATGATCATTGCTTTTGTACTCCGTATTGTATTTCTCATACAAATGCTATCAATGTCTCCCATACTTCACAAGCCCTGCTCAGTCCCCCACCTTTCCATCTCAGCAGATGGCTCTCTCAGCCTCTTTACTGACACTAAGTGCATCTCTCCTTGAATTTTCAAAGCTCTTAAGCTTACTGGGCCCCAGACTCAGCCAGTGCTCCCTACATCTAACCAGTTGTTTGTGCTCAAAATATGGGGGTCATCCTGACATCTCCTTCTCCCACGCACCTCACACTCATCAATCTCCAGAGCTTGTCCATTCTAGTATGAAACAAATCTCAAGTCCCTTCCTTCCTTCCTTCTCAGCTCCATCATATATGACTTTTTTAGTCCTGACCAACATCATCTCAGTTGGATGTCCAAATGATGTTTTTTAAAATGCAAACCCGATCATGCCCATTCCACTGTTTCAACCCCCTAATGACCTCCCTGTACTAAGAGGAAAATGCCCTTAGAAGACCTCATTTGCTCCTGGATCCTCATCTTCTGCCATTCTTTCCTTCACTCTCTACGATCCACGCTTTTCTTCTTTCAAATGGCAAACTCTTTACCACCTCATGGTAACATGCTGTCTTTCCCACACTCCTACACCCATCTCCACCTAGAACATTCCTGTTTGTCTTTCAGTTCTCAGCTTAAATGTCACCTCCTCAGGTGCTGCCCCCCTTCTTCATTCAATGTAAAATAGATGTTTTAGTATCTTAGGAGATCCTGTACTTTTCTCTCATATTGTTTATCACAAATGCAGTGACACCATTATTTTGTAATTACCTGCTTAATGACTATCTTTTCCACTCCACTATAAGCAACTCAAGAGCAGGGACCCTAGCTCATTTGCCCATTGCTGTGTCCCCAAAGCTGGTACAGGGCAAAGTTGGGTCCTAATCTCCAAGGAATGAGCCTCTGAATCTGGTGAAGCAGGAGCGGGGGAGAGGGGAACAAGTCTGTGAAGTGAGGACCCCTTTGATCCCCTTCTCCACAAGCCTCCCACCCAGCTACTCCTCCTACTGTTGTCTCATCACTGCCCACCATCCTCACGGAAATATATTACTTTAAAATTGTTGAAAATATGCCACTTTAAGAGAATGTGCTCAGAGGATGCCATGGTCTCCCCATGCACCCCTCACCCCCAACCCTCAATCAGCCACTTCCTGTGTTCTGCCTGGCACATGGTGTGTCATTTGTTGTATGAATGAGATAGAAAGCTGCATTTCTCCCTCTCCTCACCCTTCCCTCTGGGTGCCTCTCCTCAGAGTCCACATGTCCCCAAACCATCCAGATTAGTCCCATTAGTCTCTCTCTCCTTCTCAAGGTTTATCTTGTTGCTTGACCCATCTTTCTGTCCTCTCTGCCCCGTCCCTGTGGCCTTCAAAGGTCTTCCCAGCTGGGGAGCAGGGGGAGCAGGGAGAACTTCCTTGATCCTCCAACTCCCTTGATCCAGCCTCCTTATTTCATTTTCCCCTTAATGCCAAAGTTCTTGAAAGAACAGTCTCCAGGCGTTGCATGTCCTTCCTCCCCACCCCACTCCCGACTCACTGTTATTTATTATTTTATTCACTCACGTTTTGGAGAGTTAATACGTGTTCACAATACAGAATTCAAAACATTCCAGAAGGCACACAACCAACTATCTTCCTTCCATGGTGTCCCCAAGCCACATGGCTCTCATCAGAGGCAACCCCCACTGTCAGTACCTTGTCTATCTTTCTGGAGAGCATATGCATACATATATTCTTGTTTGCATTTTTTATACAAATGGAGGCATTTATGCATATTTTCCATCCTTTGCTTTTTTTTCACGTAAAATATGTTAGGGGGTGTTCTACATCAGGAAATCCAAAGCTGCTCCCTTCTTTTAAATAGCTGCCAAGAGCCCTCTGTGAGGATGTACCACAAATTCTCTGCTGTGGACACCCAAGATGTTTCTAGTCCTTTGTTCTAATGAGCATGCTGCAATGAGTATCCTTGCATATCTAGGATTTTTCCACCCTTGCAAGTGCATGTGTGGGATAGATCCACAGAAATGAAATTGGATTTTGCATTTGGGAGTTAAATTGCTTTCCATAAGGGCTGTACCAGTTCACCCACCCACAGCACTGTATGGGAGGCCCTCTCTCTCCCCAGCCCAGCAGCTGCCAAATCCTACAGATTCTTCGTGGGCGTCTCTTCCATTCTTGCCACCTTCCCAGCCCTGCTGAGCCATGCTGACAAGCACTTCCTCCTGCTGCAGCTGGGCCCATCCAGTCTCCCTTGGCTCGGGAAACCTCAGTTCCTCCCTTGCACCCTCGCATGCGTTGCTCCCAGCAGAGGACTATGCACAAAGCTAGAACTCCATATGAATTAACGAAGCCTGGCTCCAAATGAGGCACTGTCATCCTAGTACTGGCAGATGGCATTTCCAAAGTGAAAAAATACTCTCCCCGTTCTGCTTCTTTAAAAAATACATGTTTTAGTTATTCCTTTGGACATAATGTTTGGGGGGGGGGGGTGCCCGCGTTGCCATTGTTGATTTGTTTGTTCTTTAACTTAGTCAACCAAATAGAAGGCACTCTTACTCTGATCTCCTCAGCTCCTTCCCCCCAGTCCCCTCTGCTTGGCTTTCACCTTTGCTACCGCTGTACCCCCCTGCTAGACCTTCTCCTAGACCTCCTAGAGACAGGGGTGGCAAGGGCCATCTCCAAGGCCCTGCTCCATGCTCTAGTCCCAGGGGCCCTCCAGCGATGCCAAACTCTGCTCTCCATTCTGTCCTGTTCCACCAGCTCCCGGGGCACACACAAAGGCAGGAAATGGGCCTCCAGCTGGGTATCACAGTAGAGTCCTCTGACATTCTAGGAGATGCTTGGATGGTAAAAAGAGTCCTCGCATTTTCCCATTTCTTGAGATCGCAGGACTCAGCATTCCCGGTCTACCCATCCCTCCCCATCTCCACCCCACCGTGCCACACTCAGGGTGTTTGGGGCGGGGGCGCAGTAGACCGGAGAGAGCGGGAAGGGGGGACGTCCGGAATGCAGGACTAGTTCACACTGCTGCTGGGGCGGGAGAGGGAAGGAAGGAGAGGGCGAGGCGCTGGAAGGGGTGGGAACCGCGGGGCTGGCCCGGGCGGGACGGGGCACGCTGTGTGCACGCGCGTGTGCGCGGCGTTGAAATGCCCGGCGCTTTGGGGCAGCGGGACAGAGCCCAGGGCGCGCGCGGAGCCTCCCAGCGTCTCGCAGCTCCAGCCACAGCCATGACAGAAAACTCCGACAAAGTTCCCATCGCCCTAGTGGGGCCTGACGACGTCGAGTTTTGCAGTCCCCCGGTGAGTACAGCTCCGAATCCCCGGTCCCGCTGCCGGGTCAGTGGACACGCAGGGCCGGGCCTTTGCGCGGGTGCCTGGATCGACTGCCCGGAGTCAGGGATTTGTGCCACCGAATGTGGGAGGTGGGTCCCCAAATATGCGCGTGTGCAGGGGCCCGGGATCCGCAGACCAGTGGGAAGGGGAGCGGGGGCCGGGACCCAGGAGCAGGCGTACTGTGGCCGGCGGAGGGTGCAGAGCCGCGGGGCGATGGCCCTGCTCCGCCAAAAGTTTGCTTATCGTACATCCACGCTGAGTTCAAGGGACCTTCGGGAGGGAGCGCCGCGAAAAGGGGCGCGCCGTCCCCCACCCCAGCCCCGAGTCCCAGGCGGCGCGGCGCAGACGTGACCCGTGCTCCCCCAACCCCCGGCCCCGGTCCTCAGGCGTACGCCACGGTGACCGTGAAGCCCGCCAGCCCCGCGCGGCTGCTCAAGCTCGGAGCTGTGGTTCTCATTTCGGGGGCGGTGCTGCTGCTCTTCGGGACCATCGGGGCCTTCTACTTCTGGAAGGGGAGCGACAATCACGTAAGTCCAGAGGGCGTCGCTCAGGAGTGCGGACCCCAGGGCCCTCGAGTGCGCGGGGCGGGGAGGCGCGCGGGGCGGCGGGGTCCTCGCTGTCACCCGCACGTTCACCTCTAGGTGGAGCCAGAGCGCAGGGCCGGAGCAGGCGGCTAGCCCCAGCTCGAGCTTTCCTCTGGGTCCCCTCGGGGCACCTTCTCCCTTCTTCCCTCCCACACGGCCGCGCTGCTCTCTGCTCTTGGCTACTTTGTAGAAAAGCAAGTCAGGGTTTTAACAGAGAATATTAAAAGGTAGAGTAGCGGGAAAATCCATGGACAGGTCGGGGAAAGCCATTTTCTGCCGGTCTCAGCGGATCGCTTGCAGTCGTGTGACTGTGTGACTGTGGGTGAGGCACCGCACCCCTCTGGCCTCATCCCTTGGGTTAGAAATGGAATTCAATGATCTGTAGGACCTCTCCCAGCTGAGAAGGGCTGTGACTTTAAGAACCTAGGACAAAGATAGTGGAGTAACATTCAGACCCAGTATTGGGGATGAATCTGAATTTTCAGGAGTTTTTGTCTGTTTATTGCATAAGACCTATCCATGAATGCTCCCTTCTCTCTTGCCCTAAGGAAAAGAAATTCCTTAAAGGTGGCAAATCTCTTTAAAAATCAATTCTGGCCTAGTCACGTGTGATTTAACGGCAAATGTTTCACTAACTGCTGTCCCACTTTCTTTGTATGTAACTATTTTATAGCTCCACCATCTCTCAAGGAGTATAAAAACTGCTTCTAGCTTGACCGGGCAGAGTTCCAGGGTGTTCTCTAAATACTCTGAATTTTGTTCACCTATGTAAAGGGGGACATTTTATCTTGATGACCATTGCCAGGCCTGGTATAAGCTTATTTCGACTAATGGAAAAGAATTCCATCTCCAGGGTGCACACAAAGGGCTGTTTCTTAATCACTTCCCTCAGAGGAGCTGTGGCTGCTGTTTGCAGGGGGAACCCCCCCAACCATGAAACTCAAAGCATGAACGAATTCCAGTACTTAGAGAAAATGGTGCTGAAAGCAATTCAACCATTTTACACATCACATCTTCCGCAGTCACTGCATAATTTGTATTTTTAACTCAAATGCCTACTGTAGATAATCATGCCATTTAGCGCTGAGTCTGTTTTAGAGACTATATCAAATTTACAAGCATCGATTTGTAAGATCAGAATTGCACAGTATTTTTGTGTGTATTTGAAAAGTGCTGTAATGTATTTGTATTTTAAATAGAAAAGTTAGGCCAAATGCTCATGTTTGAAAGCAGCAAATCTGAACAGGAGAACAATTTCAAGATCTACATCTCCATTAATAGCAGGGTTTCTGATTGTCACCCTTTGGGAAATTGTATGGTATTCGAATGTAAAAGCTGTCTTTTCGATGACAGAACCTCAGTGGTACAGGTCATTTGGAGATAAAAATAGCTTTGCTTTTTGGAGGGTAAAGATTTTAGGCATGATGTATATTAAAATGAATACTATTTGGCATTTAATTATTCAAGGCAAACACAACTAACTGACAAGCTTCTAAAAAGAGAGATGGAATGATCATACTGACTAAGTAGGGCTCTCTCTTTTCATCTTCTACTTTACCCTGAGTCTGGTCCAAGAGAGCAAGCAGTATTAAATTCTAAGAATACAGAGGAATAGTGAATCACATTTTCTGGCCAAAATGAAGTTATTGCTATTTCCTCTACAGGCAGAAGAATGAAGAAAATCATGGTAGACATTTTTTACTCCCAAAATTTTTGGCGCTGATCTATCTCACCCAAGTCTGAAAAACAAATCACAAAACACAAAATAGAGTATGTTTGGCACCATCTATGCATAGTACATGCACAGGGCCACTTTCCCTGGAAGTGTAAATAGCCCAGACATAATGTAATCCAGAAAGGTAAGTCTCTGTCAAACAAAAAGATATCCCCCACCAAATGGACTGCCCACTCTTTGGGGATTATCCATGCCTCTGTTCTTCTATATTAGTTTATAGAGGAGAACCAGCTGTAATTCACCTCCTATCCCTTTCATATGGGTAAATCCCCTAAGGACAGGTTTACTGGAAGTCAGCTGCAGGACTGTGGAAACATCAGAGTGCTAATAACTGGGAACAAGGGACGGAGCTCAAATTTCGAAGCCAGGTCTCACCCACGTTATCGTAAACGGAACAGGCATTGAAATCTGGGATAGCCTCGCCAATATGAGATAGCTGATCATCCTACCTTGTGGGATGAGGGGATGAGATCATTGCTTGGGGCTTTTGTTCTCAGACTGATTTTTCTAGATATTGTCCCAAATGTTATGTAATTCATCTTATAGAACCCAGACGTCATTAGAAACTCATTAGCAAATATTCTTGGCTGTAAAAAGCACCATATTGAGCAGAATTTTGGCAAACAATAAACTTCATTGTACTTAGAAAATAGCCTTAGGTGCCCCACAGCTCCGCCGGCTCAGAGCAGACAAGGTGATTCCTGCTCCACCAGCCCAGTCTCTTCGGAGCGTAGGGCCCAGTACTTTGGAAATAACTGTGGACTGTTTACCCTCCCGCCATTCCCTTCAGGAGGGCACAGACCTCTCACTGCTGCCCCATGGAGACAATGTGCTCCTCATAAAGAACGGGCTAAAGCTACATTACAAATGATGCAATACCCGGGACACCTGGGTGGCTCAGTTGGTTAAGCGTCCCAACTCTTGATTTCAGCTCAGGTCATGATCTCACCGTTGTGAGATTGAGCCCTGCATGGGGCTCAGTGTGGCGTGCAAAGCCTGCTTGGGATTCTCTCTCTCTCTCTCTCTCTCTCTCTCTCTCCCTCCCTCTGCCCCTCCCCCTCATTCTCTCTCTCTGTCAATTAATTAATTAACCTAAATAAATAATAAGAAAAAACAAATGATGCAATACCTGTGTCTAGTTAGGGAGCTTCTGCTGGCACAAAGGTAGTGGGGTGGTGGTGGAGGGAAGTAAAATTAGGACCACAAACCACTCTCCTAGTGTTAGAATTTTGTCTCCTTAAGATCTGCTAAGAACTTACAAACTGTTCATTTCTGAGATCTTGCATTGCCTTAATAGTAAAAGCTTATGCGCAATGCTTTCTCTCTCTCCCTCTCCCTCTCTCTCTCTCACACACACACGCAAACATACACACACACACACACACACACACACACAGCCTCTTACTGCATGAGTGAAGGATGCTTGTGGCTGGAAGTCCCACAAATGTTGTCTGCTATACTCCTTTTGACAGTCATCCTTAGCCCATGTGAACAGTGGCTGCTCAGAGAGCACAGGGACAGAACAGAGCCTGCTTTCTAAACCTTACCTGCAAAAAGCACGGACCCAGCCAAAGAAAACAGGTTTCCCAAACTGGGCTGATCAGAAGGACCACCTGAGATGCAGAGTGAACACAGACTGGTGGGCGCTGCTCCAGCCCCCCTAAATCAGAAACTCCAGAAGTGGTTCTCAGGATCAGGCAAGCCCGGAGGACAGTGTGCTGCAGGGATCGAAGTTCACCAGGACGGAAGGAAGGGCACTGACCCACGGTTAGCTGAAACAGTGTGCTGGTATCTTCTGTTCCACTGAATGAAGGCCGGTGCCTGAAAGGGTACTGGCTAGCCAAGCCATTTCTACTTCTCTGCTGGTAAAATAAAACTGTGCTCCATGGGTCTTGTGATAATGAGTTTTCTACAAGTAATGATCCAGTAATATCAAATACTTCTTCCAGTGTTTGTCCATGTACCCATCTTTCTTCATAATGATGGAGAAAATTGGACTTGAATTGAATCTGAGCTATTTGTAGTTCTGACCTACTGGCCTGACACTAAATAGCAAGTGGCTCTCATCAGTTCTTAGTCCTTCCTCTTTAAAGATTTTATATCTTGTATGTTATATATAAGATATATATGTATGTATACACACACACACACACACACACATGCTTCTAAGTCAGAAAAATAAAGAGGAAAGATAGGGGAAGGAGAGGAGAGGGGAGGGGGAGGAAGGGAAGACAAGACCCACCCACTACTCCACAACACAGAGAAAGTTCTAGCATGGCAGCAGCATACTGAGCAGGAGCAGTGTGTAAATTATTTTTTAAGTTAGTATACTAACAAGTTGTCTAAACTAAGAGAGCCCTTTGGACCATGTAATTTAGTCATAAACTAAAAATATATATATTTCATGGAGTTATTTTTCTTAAGATCTTACTTAAAAATCCAAAACATAAAAGAGACAACAAGCAGAGCCACCTAGTTAAATTGCAGATGAACAGGAGAGAAAGGACCACATCACAGCCCCACCTGCTCTGCCACCCTCACCTGTGGGCCACCGCCGTGAAACCTCAGAGCTCCAAGGACACAAACGAGAACCGTCTATGAGGGCCAACTTCTTTATTTTATGCCCAAAGCAACTCTCAAGACCCAGGGATAAGTGGGGTGGCCACTTGTTTTTCTGATTCCTGGGCCAGTGCTCTTTGCTGAGGCCAAGTCTCCGTCCCTTCTTCCCCGACACGTCTCATAACATAATGCCCTACAATACCATATGCCTGTCCCATAGTCATTAAAATGACTAACTCCCACTTTGAGCTGAAACAGATGTGCACACTGACCTTGCACTCCACAAATGCTGTTCTGCCTGTATCAGGCATATCCCAGTCCTGCCTGCAGTCCTGACTATATACCATACTCTGTGCCCATTCTTAACCAATGGATTTTTAAAAACCTTTCAAATTGGGGCACGTGGGTGACTCAGTCGGTTAAGCAACTCAGGTCATGATCTCACTGTGGTTCGTGAGTTGGAGCCCCGCGTCAGGCTCTGTGCTGACAGCTTGGAGCCTGGACCCTGCTTTGGATTCTGTGTCTCCTTCTCTCTCTGCCCCTCCCTCACTCACACTCTGTCTCTCTGTCTCTCTCTCTCAAAAATAAATAAACATTAAAAAAATTTTTTTTAAACTTTCAAATTGAGGTGCCAGCTACAGACTTGTTAAGAATCCAGTTAACCATTTATCCATCGATGGGTCTTAACTCTGGCTGCAAAGTAGAGTTGACTCAGAAAAAGAAAGATCTGTGTCCAAACCCCATCCCCGCAGGTTTTGATTTGATTCTTTCAGGGGAAACGCGTGCATGGTAGGTGGAGACTCTCCTCAGATACTTTTATATGCAGCCAGGACTGCAAATCACTGAGCTATTTGAATTAGTATTGGAGACTACCAAAGATTTTACTTTGAAGGTATTTTTAAAGAAATCATTGTATTAAGTGATGGGTGTATGGATGAAGTCCTCATATCTAAATCTGTTACTACTAGCGATGATTCAGTGTATCTCTAACAAATATGATAGCTACTTCATATACTGCAGGTCTAAAGATAAGCCCTGAATTGCCCTAAAAGGAAAGCATCACTGACTCCTATGTTCACTTCCAGATTTACAATGTCCATTATACCATGAGTATCAATGGGAAATTACAAGATGGGTCAATGGAAATAGATGCTGGGAACAACCTGGAGACCTTTAAAATGGGAAGTGGAGCTGAAGAAGCAATTGAAGTTAATGATTTCCAGAATGTAAGTATATTTCACACATTTAGAGAGTTAAACCAGGCAAGTCCAGAAGACTTTCCTAATCGCCAGAGAAGCAGCATCTCACACACATCCCAATGTAACCGTTCTTTATGGCAGTCATGGTGCCACTGACCCCCATGCATATTCCCTCTGAGAAAGGCCCACTCTTTGTCCTTTATATTTTCAGAATGAAAAACACAACACCTTGGCACTGAAAAGAACAAGTTCTTGGAACTATATAAAGTCTTGGCAGAAGGACTTGAAAGAGCTATTTCTTTCCAAGCAGCTTTCTATAACATGATGAATAAAAGACTCAGTATCCTAGAATGTTGCAAAGTCTGAAATGTGAACTTAGAGACAAGAGGCAAACTGTAATGACTTAACAATCTAATCAACAACAGGTGGGATCTATTTACATACTTTGCTCAATTCTTCAGATTTCCCATTTCACCCAGAAAATTAGCGTGGAGTAATTCCCCTATTATAATCCTATGTTTTCTGACCGTGGCCAATTACTGATAAAACATTCGCGTCTGCTTTGAAAGGGGAGAACACATTTGTTTTCAAAAGTTCAATTTGCAGGCAATTTAGCCCTCACGCTTTGTGCTTCAGTGGACATCTGCATCACAGTATCGTTCCTGGCCCTCTTTCCTGCTGGCCATAAATATCGTCTTCTCTTCCGGTTCTAAGACGGGGAAGAGGCATCACTGTTTGTGTTCTCCCATTAAATCTGTAGATGGAGTAGGTGAGACTCCATAATGAAAAAAGGCACTTGAAAATAATGTCTCTTCTGATAGTTTATTGGCCTGCACACATCTCATCGACCCACCTTGTGCCGATTGATGAGAAAAACCAGAGATGCTTTTCATTTGAATGAAAGAACTCCCTTTGCTGATGCCAAAAGGCATTTCACAAGTCCTACTGAATACCAAACAGATGCTAACCTTTGGACTCCCGTGCTGTTAGGTATTGCTCATGACAGAGACTGGCTCTGCTCTGCCTGGGGAAGGGGGAGGGGCGGGCTCTGCAGCCCTGTATGTGACCGGTGTACTTCGTTTAATCAGAGCTTTGCAAATGGTTCTGGTCAGTGCAGAAAGATAATTTCTCTGGGCCTATTAAAGGCTTTTACTGCCAGACCCAGGACAAGGCAAAGCATTTTTTCTTTGTACTACTCAATGTAAAATGATAAAATGTGACTCCCACACACACATCATTCAATCCAGAACAAAATTGAATACCTATGATGTGCCACAGTATCAAGATATGCAAAGGTAGCTTCACAGATGAATGAGAAAAGATCCATCTCTCTCAAAGGGGCATGAATCAGGAGTATACTTTTAAAATATTTTAATCCCAGGCCTATATTTCTGTTTTATAATCCTCTGGTTCTAATAATGGTATTGATTGTGTTTTGTTCTCATAAGCCAACAGGGCCACAAATATTTTATAAGCTGATCAATTCTCTTTGATAGCTTCCACATTTCTCTAAGTCAGAACTGGTGAGTAGGACATTTTTTTGATGGATAGAACCTGTTATGGGTTTAAACAAGCCTGGACTTTTGAAAACACATGAATCAGCCACTATGGTACTGGCACTATTACTTTCTCCTATACATTAAACCAACAGTCAGATCCAAGAGGTGTTTATTTTTCAGGGCCTACTGTGTGCATGGGACAGTATGAAGCATGAGGGATGCAAAGATGACTGATACTTGCTCCCTCCCTCCTGGACCTTACAATCCAGGCCAGGGGGTGGGGGGTGGGGGAGGGGTGGGTTGGGGGGCGCAGACATTCTTCACAAAAGTGACTTCGGGTCAGCCTGGGAGATGTGCTGCCACAGAGCTATAAATGCAGTGCTGTGGGTCACAGAAGGGGGCAGTTGCGTGCACTGAGGGCATTGAAGCAGGTTTTACAGAGGTTGTGACAGTTGAATCAGGTCTCGAAGAATGATTAGGATTTCAACCAGCAGAGAAGTAGAGACTCAGAGGAATACTGAATACAAATGCACAGGCCTGCTCTTGAGTTCTAAGTAGCCCAACATGGCAGAATGGTGGGGAAGGGGAGCAGAGGCAGGGGCCAGATGAGGAAAGGCTCTGAACTGTAAGGGAACAGTCTCCCCTGGTAACCTAGGACCACACCAAGGTTTTAGTGGAGCCAATAGGAATAAAACCCTCCTGAGAGGGAATAGCACTGAACAGAGGACTCCAGTCTCCATAGTGTGAAAGAAAAATCATTCAGGGCACTTGTTAAAGAAGGGAAGAGGACCATGTTCAAGGGAAGCTACTACAGTGGGGTTTTATAGTAGGGGAGAGAGATTGCATTCAACTCTGAATACAGTAAGGAAAAGGGGCAATTTATAGCCAAGGAGCAGAGTGGGGATATCAGTGAATAGAAAGTTACTAAGAGGTACAGTAGTTCTTTACTAAACCGAACCAACAGGATTTTTCTGAAGCCAAGCCAAGGTGATCAGATATCAAGGCAGACTCAGCAGGATACTTGCTAAAACTGGAATAAACTGGCCAAGACAGAGCCCACAGTCAGGGCCTAGGCAAAAAGAGGACTCAGAGGAACCTGACTAGAGTTGGGTCAAGGAAGGTCTTCGTCAGTACCCCAAGGAATACAAAAAGGGGTTTGTTCAGAGTGCGTGAGTTACGTTCTAAAAAGTTTTGCCCTCAAAAGTATCAATGCTATTGGTTTAAGCCAACCCTTTCAGACTTAATGACTCATTTATATAATAATAACCCTGGTTAGAAATTAAGATAGAATAAACTGATATGTATATACAAGTGTTCACTACACAATTTCTTTTAACTTTTTGTATATTTGAAAGTTTTAATTTACAAAGCTAGAGAAAAATAACATAGCATATCCTACCTCACAGATAGGTAGGTTAGTGATTTCAAAAATCAACATAACCCTTCCTCAAAAAATTAAAAATAGAAATACCATATGATGCAATAATTCTCATGCTGAGTATTTACCCAAAGAATATGAAAACACTAATTCGAGAAGATACATGCACCTCTGTGTCCACTGCAGCAGTATTTACAATAGCCAAGATATGGAAGGAACCCAAATGTCCATCATTAGATGAATAAAGAAGATGTGGTACAGATCAATAGGCAGATTAGATAGATAGATAGATAGATAGATAGATAGATAGATAGATATAAAGTGGAATATTACTCAGCCATAAAAAGGATAACATCTTGCTATTTTCTACAACATAGATAGATACCTAAAGGGTATTATGCTAAGTGAAATAAGTCAGACAGAGAAAGACAAACACCATATGATTTCACTTACATATAGAATCCAAAAAACAAATGAATAAACAAAAACTAAAAAACAAACAAAAAGCAGAATCAGACCTATAACTACAAAGAACAAACTGCTGGTTTCCAAAGGGAAGAGGGATGAGGGGTTGGGCAAAATGGGTGAAGGGGAGTGGGAGATTCAGGCTTCCAGTTATGGCATGAATAAGTCATGGGGATGAAAGGAACAGCATAGGGAGTAGAGTCAATGGTATCGTAATAGGTTGTATGATGACAGATGGTAGCTATGCCTGTGGTGAGCACTGTATAACGTATGGGCTTGTTGAATCGCTATGTTGTACACCTGAAACTAATGTGACATTGCGTGTCAACCATACTCAAAAAAAGTTTAAAAAGTCAACATGGCTCCCAACTAAAACAGAAAAGAAAAGTAAAACCAGAGTAACTTATAATCTAACTTGGACTTCAATATGTTAATGCTCAGCCTGACAAACTCAAAAACATCCTGAAGTCAGATGCTTGCTCCCATAGGTGAATTGCTGTCAGTGCCGCAGCCTAAAATGCAGACTGACTTAGGGGTGTGTTGGCAGATTAAATACCAGTCTATTTTCTCAAACAGTGAGCAAAACTACCATCTTCTCTCTATTTTCATAGTAATTGCATTCCTAAGAATGTCATCATCATACATGGAAACTTTGCCAAAAGTCGCTTTGTCTTTATACATAAAAGGGTGTTCGAGTGTAGGCACAGATACTTACCAGGTTTTTCCCCCAGGCCCCAGGGCAGTCAGGTCTTCAGGGCTTCCCTGGGCTCTCTGGGGCCCAGCATCCCTGGGCTCTGCCTGAGGAAGCCCAGGAGAGCCCCAGTCTTTGTGACAACTCAGAACTCCCTGAACGATTTCTAAAGTGCCCTCTTGGGAACTTGTTGGGAACTTCTGGTTGAAGCCACAGAAATCCTATGAGATCCTCTGGAAAGAAAAACTGTGTGGCTACAATGAGATTGCCTGACTCTAATTATTAAAAGAATGTGAGAGCATTGGACTCTTCCCTCATTATCTTAGCAAATTTCTTCATTATCACCAGCTTCTGAGGCCTTGTTTGTTTGCAGAAGCAGGAGGTTTGCTTGGCTTTCTTGTGCTTTTCCATTCCTGCTGTTTAATCTTTTCAAAGATCTGGCTGCGTGATACGGATTTGTAGCCAGACAAGGTGTTTCAAACGTGTGAATTCCTTCCCACAGGACCCATCCCTATGGGGCTTCGGCTCTCTTTGCAGTGTGTAGACTGTCAGAACTAACTCAACACATCAGGGCTGTGAATCCTTTGACAGAATCAGCTCTCTCCTTGGGGGATATGGCGACGGTTATATGGTGTTTCCCCCTCGCACCTCACATTCAGAGGATATAAGGGTGTGAAGTGAAAAGGACATATGGCACGGGGGCAGCATCACTCTCCCCCCACTGCCTTCTGTTTTTCAAACCATGAGCCCTAGATGTGCATGCAGAATACGAGCAGCAGGTCTGCAGGAGAGAGCAGAGAGCAGTGGTTCTCAAAACGTGTTCCCTAGGCCACCACCAGCAGCAGCACCTAAGAGCTTATTGGAAATGCGCAGTTCAGTCCCCACTCCAGACCTGGATCAGAATCTCCGGGGCGGGGCCCAACACTATTTTATTTATCAAGTCCTCCAGGTGATTTTGATGCAAGGGAAAATTGGTGAGCTGGTGGTATAGAAGAATCTTGGATTCAAAGGCTGTGTCTTAGCTCACACACGCTGCCGTAACAAAGTATCATAGACGGAGTGACTTCTAAACCGCAGGAAACTCTCACAGTTCTGGAGGCTGGTTGGTCCAAAATTAAGGCACTAGCTGATGAGGGTCTATGGTGGCCCTAGTTTCTGGTTCATAGTTGGCCTGTCTTCTCACTGTGTCCTCACGTGGCAGAAGGGGTGTGAGGGAGCTCTCTGGGGTCCCTTTTATGAGGCACTAATCCCACTCACGAGGGCTCTGCCTTTAACTTCCCAAAGGCCTTACCTCCAAATACCACCGCATTGGGCGTTAGGTTTCAACATAGGTACTCAGGTGAGGGGACAAAAACAGTCAGTCTACAGCAGGTGGTTTCAGTCATTTAAGAACGTTGTCACCTTGAACAAGTTGTTTTCGCCCTAACCCGATGATCCTCGACCCCAGGTTTACATTGTAACGACACAGGGAGCTTTGAAGCATCCCACTGTCTGGGCACTGCCCCAGGCCAGTGAAACGGGAATCTCTGGGGAGAGCCCCAGGCATCCGTGGTTTTAAAATCTGTCCAGGTGGCTTCGGTGCAGTGAGTTGAGAAGTCGCACGGTAAACCTGGAGTCCCTCCTCCTGGAGAGTGAGGGGATGTTGCTACCACCGCTCTCTGGGTGAGAGGTGATGCTAAGACGAACATGTCACATGTGCGATCATGGCCAATTAGGCCACAGGGGAGAGCACAAGAAGCTTCGGGAAGAACGAGCCTTTCCTTCTCTGCTCTCTGCTCTGTCATCAGTGTTTGCAGGGCTGCTGGCTCTCAGATTACAAATGGTGCGACTTACCACGAGTGTCTTCTAGCATGACTTACATTTGACTCTGTTCTTCACCGAGGAGGGCAGTGTCCTGAGCCAAGCCCCCGAGGTTTCTAAATGCTCTTCCTCCCCCACTGTGCGGCACTGATGCTGGAACAAGGTCCTTATCTTCCTGACATTTGTCCCAACTGAACAGATTGACAAGTTGAGGGGTTTGGGTTTCTGTTAGTGTCTATGTTGTTCGGGCATAAAATCTGTAGGCCTTTCATACTGCTTTTGGCCACTCACTCATCATGAAATTCACCAGCAGGGTAAAAGGAAACACTCTTGGGACAGAACGTACTGTTGTGCCTGATGCACCCGAGGTAGCATCGGCACCGAGCTGTCAGCCAACACCAGAGCCCCATGGACGAGGTTTCCCTTAAGGCCAGTCCCTAGGCTGACAAGGAGACACTGTTTGTGTCTCACAGGGGACAAGAACAAAACATCTGAGTCCTCAGGTAAGGTCTAGGAACAAAGGTCAGTTCCTGGTGTTGTCGAAGTGTTGCTATTTCCCTGGCTGGGTGACCTGGGAAAAATCAGAATCCATGGAATTAATCAATTGGGCCCCCATCTTTTGAGAACTTTCGTGGGATCACCAGAAAGATAAAAGATTCCGATACCAATGTCAAAGAGGCTTATCATCGAATGGGGCCAGGACCTTGACCAGGAGTGACCGCACAGGCACTGAGAACTAAGTGCCACAGGAGGGAATGAAGACTGGAGAGCTTACGGGAAATCAGGGTCAGAGAAAGCCGCCTGGATGAGGCAGCATTTCATCTGAGCCTGCTCGGGTTAATGGAGCAATGACCATACTCCGTGTCAGTTCACATGCCCCTGACTGGGGCCTCCCCGACCACACTGTCAAAAGTACCACCTCTGTCATTCCTGTCTCACACTCTGCTGTATTTTTCTCCATAGCACTTACCACCACCTGACTTCCCCTCTGCCTTTTATTTTTGGTAAATAACACAACGAGGTAAGCTCCGTGAGTGCAGACATGCCATCTGTTCTGTTCATGCCCATACCCAGCGCCTGGAACAGTGCCCAGTTCGCAGTAGACACTCAACACATTGAGTAAATGAACCAATGGATAGATGGATGGATAAACTTTTATTTCCTAGGGCATCACCGGAATCCGTTTTGCTGGAGGAGAAAAGTGCTACATCAAAGCACAGGTGAAGGCTCGTGTTCCTGAAGTGGGCACCGTGACCAAACAGAGCATCTCCTCCGAATTGGTGGGTACCGCCCGCATGCTTCAGACAGCAAGGGGGGTCTGGTAGGCATCATTTGAATCCACAACCCTTTCCGTCTCTCATTCCTGTATAGCTTTGTGACCAGAATATAGATTCTATTCCTTCTCTGCCAAAGGAGTTGGAACTATTTTGGTCCTCCTTGGCGATTCCAAGTGATCATTCTTATATGACATGGTATACCATATATTTTTTAATGTTTATTTATTTTTGAGAGAAAGAGAGAGCATGTGTAGGGGATTTGCAGAGAAAGAGAGAGAGGGAGAATCCCAAGCAGGCTCCACACTGTCTCTGTGCAGAGCCCAATGCAGGGCTCAATCCCATGAACTGTGAGATCGTGACCTGGGGCGAGATGAGAGTCAGACGCTTAACCAACTGAGCCACCCAGGTGCCCCAGTAAACCATATTTTAAAGTGCATAAAAGGGCTCGGTCTTCACATGGCTCCCATTTGCCTAATGTTGGGGAACTATCCGATTAGTAATGAAAACAATACAAAGGACGTCTCATAACAGAATCTTCATTAGGGACCTCAGGAGCCTTCTAGCCTCACTTCCAATCAGTGTGGGGTTCCTCCTGAAAATCTCCGATGGCTGTGCTGGAAAGCAGTGACAGGGTGCTCCCTTCCCTGGGTGCCAGGCAACTTCCTGGGGAGGGGGACAGTTCAAACCGTTGTGCTCTACACTGAGTTGAGCTGGCTCCCCCTGGTTTCTTTCCCTTGGCTTGAGTTCAGCCCGGTGAAGCTCCTTAACATGTATTGAATTCCTTTCCTACATGTCAGACTTAGGAGGATTTTAAGTATAATTTTCCCATTTATTATTAACAACTTGCCTCTGAGCCTGATTTTATAAAAATTTACTTTAAGAATTGCACAGAGTTCTAAAGACACATCTGATGTGTTACATTTATTTGATACTTTAGGGCTTATGAAGTGGTTCCACGTGTTATTGCCTTCCATCTGAGTTGTGGCAGGATATAGTGGGAAGAAAATAGACTTTAGAGTTAGAAAAATGTAGGTTCGAATTCCAGCTCTGACACTTGCTGTGGATGTGGCTTCAATTCCTTGGACCTCGGTTTTGCCATCTACAAACTAAGGGTCTGCATCCTGTCCTCGTGGCCCTAGAACCTACCGGATAATGACTACACGGCTGCTGCTCTAAATCACTAATTCCATTATGATCAGCTTTGGTCCTTCCTGTGTCCCGAGAGGGAGGGAAAGCAAGCATCAGCTCCCTTAACGCAAAAGAGGAAAACTAAGGGTAAGCAAAGGTGCCTGGAAACTGCCTGGTTGCCGTCATAGGAGCAGCAGGCGTCTCACAACAAAACAAAACAAAGGCTAAAACAAACCGGTGAGCTTCTAAAGCTGGCTATCATGTCCCCAGTTTTCTACTCTGCTCCCAGTTTCCCCATTTATCCTGTGAGACAGTTTCCAGACTTTCATTGCTCTAGTCGTTTGGCTGTGACCATATTCCAGTTTGTTCCTCAGGAGCTGTGCCATTCAGAACAGAATGCCATGCTCAATGTGAACCCACTAGTACAGAGTATAAAAATGAGACCAAGAGCTCCTTTGTTCTGACCCTTGAAATTTTTAAAAATTTTTTTAAATGTTTATTTATATTTGAGAGAGACAGAGCACGGTTGGGGGAGGAGCAGAGAGCAAGGGAGACACAGAATCTGAAGCAGGCTCCAGGCTCTTGAGCTGTCAGCACAGAGCCCGACGCCAGGCTCGAAACCCATGAACCGCCAGATCATGACCTGAGCTGAAGTCCAATGCTTAATTGACTGAGCCACCCAGGCACCCTGACCCTTGAACTTCTTATTGCATTACCATTTTTTACAGTCCTGTGACTCAGTTTCTGTAATGGATAAGCCTTTACATTTCCTCCTTAAGTGGACATAGAACTGGTTCTTTTCTCCTGCCTTCCAGAAGAGCCAGCTCTCCTAACATAGCTGATGGAGATCTAATCATAAGTTTGCAGTACATTTCTGGGGTTCTTTAAAAACAAGGTTATTTTTTCTCCTGATATTTAGAAACAATACGTAGCCATGGTAGAAAATTGGGGAATTACATAGAGTGGAGAAGAAAATCATCCACAATTGCATAATCCACAGATAGGTAATGTTAATGTTTTGGTGAATTTTTTTAATGCACGGGGATGTGTGGTTTCCTTTTCATAACTGAAGTTATATTGCTCTACATTCTTATTAATTTCACCTGACTTTAGTTATTCTAAAATGTAGATGATAATGGAGGTATTATGCGTCATCAGATGATTATAATTTAAGTCTTTTGCTCTTGAATACTTCAGCCATCTTTAATTTTTCACTATTTCAAATAATAATTCAAAGTAATTATTTGAATATAGAAATAATTCAGTGATGACCAGTTTAGCCTTTTACAGCTTTGCCTGCATCTGATTCTTTTCTTAGACCGTAAAGCTGAATTATTTTTTCTGTGTTTTAGTTGCTTATATTGTGCTTGGTGGACCCTCTGGTGGACAAGTCAAATGCAGGCAACGTGTTTGTGTGGATTAGGAATGTCAGTGGCAGAAAACTACACCCAGAGTGACTGAAACAAAAAGGATTTGTTTTTCTGTACAGTAGCCGATATGGAAGGAGGTGGCTGCAGGCACTGGCTCGGTGGCCAGCATCGCTGATTTTTTTTGGCCTTTCCTTCCAGCTCCAAAACATCAACCGTGCATTCGAGTACAGAAGTCAGAAGGGGTTGAGCAGTGCCAAGCACGACTTCCCTTTAATTAGGAAAAGCAGGAGGTTTCTCAGCCCCCCAGTAGACTTCAGTGTGAATCGCATAGTCTAGGGCACCCCAAGCCACTGGAGGGTCTGAGAAAGCAAGCAGCCAGCCTCTCTCCTGGGGCGGGGACACTGCTGCCTCACACAGAAGTGGGACTGTGTTGCAAGGGCAGGGAGAGACGAGGTTGGATGGGCAGCTGAGACCATGTGCCGTAAGTTGATTTAACATTCCTAGCTTGTAAGATGCATATGTATGCGTTATCCCCATCGCCCCACTCTTTCCCCACGCGCTTTAGATTATGATGGAGTAGGTTTATGTACCACTTGCTCTTACAAAATTTTCATCAGTTTTGTAGAACTTTAAAAAGCTGCTATACCCAAAGAGTATTCATTTCCTGGACGGAGCCATTTAATTTAAGGTAAATAACTGGATTACCTGAGTGTTAACTTCCTCCAATGACTTTAAGCTGTTTTCATGCAACCATAAGCCTCGGGGAGAAAGCATAAATGAAGTGCTGCTTTTAGCTGAAAATATGGAGAAAACATTTTAATTTCTCCAACCTATTGCAAACTAATAAATATATGAAAGGAACAACCTGGCAAAATAAATTTGTCTCCTGGGTTATCAGACCATTCTCAGTATCTCGCTGTAGAAGAAAATTCAGGGTTTAACTTTGAAATCTCAGTGGTGTGCTTGATGTGAGGAACATCTGAAATGTGTTTTGTTATAGCTGGGAAATGTAGAAATGGTTTATGTTAAATAATACTTTGAACTGAAGACATTAAAGAACCAATCGCTTGCTTTTTCCATTGTTGTTCGGAGGCTGCAGAACAAAACCCCAAAGGATTTTCACTTCAAATGAAGGGCTCCTCTATCCCTTTACAGGATTTCAGAGTCCGTTCAATTGCTTTTCCTCAAAAAAATCTTTGATCAGCAACATCAGATTAACCTAAATCTCAAAGTTGGTAGCAAGTAATTTTCACTTCCACTCAGGACACTCAATATTCACACATTTCAGTTATGCAAGGCAGGGCGACAAGCAGGGCGAAGACAATGTTGTGAAGAGAGCTACAGAGATAAGACACACACAGCACACCCCACACATGCCCCCTTACACACACCACACACCCCCAACCCATACTCCCCTACACGCATCACAAACACACACACACATACACACACACGCACACACGCACCCACACACTCACACCCCACAATGCTATACAAACCCCCACACATACACACCCCACTCACCCCACACACACTGTATACCTCCCACTGACACCCCCCGACAACCCCACACATACCCCCTACCCCACTCATCCCACACACACTACCTGCCCTCCACCGACATCCGACACACACACCACAAAACCCCACAATACCCTCTACACTCACATCTCCACACTCACCCCACACACACGACATACCCCCGCCTACACCCCACCACACACAGCTCACAGCCCCTCACACACACTCACAATTCTCATTAAGTTTTTAGTAGGCGAAATAATGTTTTACCAGCACGTGACTCTTAATACACATGTTTCACAGTCCACTCTGCTCAATGCATTTCGTTTTTACTGAACTTACAGGAAGGCAAGATCATGCCAGTCAAGTATGAAGAAAATTCTCTTATCTGGGTGGCTGTCGACCAGCCCGTGAAGGACAACAGCTTCTTGAGTTCTAAGGTCTTAGAACTCTGTGGTGACCTTCCTATCTTCTGGCTTAAGCCAACATACCCAAAAGGTAACATTTTAAATTCTTTTAGTGCTGCTGCTATGTTTCCTGAGCCCCTCCACAGGCCTGAGCATATAACAAGGAAGACTTATCAGGACGCAAGTCACAGTGTCTCAGTAATTGGCAAGAGAGATCAAAGAGAAGGAAGGTGACAACCATGAATGTTTTAGGGAAGGGACTGAGTGGCAGGGTTAACAGGAAGCAGATCAGGGAGACTCACCATCACTGCATCATCTGCCATTTTTATTTATGAGACTCCCCCTTCTTTCTGCTCTGCTCCTTAATCTAAGTTGTTTGCACTTTCCAATTTTACATGTTTTTTATTCCGAGGGCAGAGAATCAAGGGCCTAAGAGGCTGTCAGACTACTGAATCTTTATTATACTCATACCTAGAATTATGAGGCAGCCAAAAGCTGCTGTGGCCATAGGCTGAGATTCTTCAAGTTCAGGGCTTGAGCATCGGCTCCTAAGTCCGCTGAAAAGAAATGAAGAAGGGCCCCTGGTTGGAGCATACCTTTGAGCCATCAGTGGGTGAAGGGCAGGTGAGCCCCGAGGGCCAAGTTTCTCCGTCCCCAGGGCACCTTCACTCTTCACTGCCACCAGTCACCCCACTGGCCCCCCAAAGGCCTACTCAGTAGTTCTGGCTCAAGTGTGGGAAAAGGGCCTTTCTCTCAACACAGCTGAGGTATACTGTTTTCTGAAAGATTTTATTGGACACAGAGAGAGCAGCATGGAAATAAAATACAGGCATTAAGACCACCAGGCTTAGGAGGGGGAGATGGGCAGTTATTTTTGAAAGGGTGTGGTTACAATTCCGCAAAACTGAAGAAGTTATGGAAACAGACGTTTGCACAGCAATGTGAATGCACTCAACTGTACAATCATAAAAATGGCTAAAATGGTAAATTTTGATGTATATGTTACCATAATTAAAAAAAAAAAAAAAAAAAAAACACAAAACCTGACCAGGTTTAGAAAGTTCAGGCTTCCGGTTCTGCCAGGGCTAATTTATTCCTCTGGGTCACAAATATTATGTCCCAAAGCTCGGATAAGATGGTTCCTTTCTGGCCCAGGCAAAGCAAATAGGATTCAATTGTTAAGCCACTGGAAGGAGAGTTGAGAAGGATCCTGAGGCCACAGGCATGAGCAGTGTCTGTCACCCCCTAGAGGCCAGAGAGGGGGCGGCCAAATGGACGGTCACTTTTGCCCTCCCTGTTCTTGCTCCAGGGGGTGCTGGCAACTCACAATTCTGTGGCCGTTTGCCAAGGTCTAGCTTTCGATTGCTCACCTCCATCCACACGGAATGGGCTTCTTGCTTCCCACCCCCAGGAACTACTCCTCCAATACCTGTCACTTTGCCGCGTCGGAGCCTCAGGCGATGCTCCCAAGTAGAGCTCTCTCTAATCACTTCCCGTTCGTGAGGACAAGCCTCTTACCCAGTGAGTTCGTTCATTTGTTGGAAAAACATTTTTTGAAGGCTTATTGCGTGCCATTTACTTGTGCCGGGTCATTGGGATGCACTGAACAGAAGTTTACATTGTAGCAAGCGAACACGCCGTTACGAAAACCTAACAGAGCAGGGCAAAGAGGGCGGGGGTGGCCGTGCGAAGGCGGTGCTGGTCTGGCTGACTGAGCGCTTTCACCCTTTGGGAAAGAGCGCGTTCCCTACCTCTGAGATGGAGCTTGGCCCCTCACAGCCCACAGGCAGGACCACCTCTTAAGTAGTCAATCATCACCAGACCCATCCCAGAATTACATGTTATGCACAACACCAGAAAAGCGGAAATGCCCCCGGCGATGAAAAGGTTTAAGTAACTGTTGGTACAGTCACGGGGCGGATTATACACATTAAAGATGAAGGATTTTTTTTTTCAGTCTTTCATAAATGTCACATTTAACAATAAAATCAAGAAAGTAAACCCCCTCTGAGGATGTCGGTCCCAACCACCTAATTCTAAAAAAAGCTCCCCAGGGGCACCTGGGTGGCTCAGCCGGTTAAGCGTCTGACTTGGGCTCAGGTCATGATCTCACAGTCTGTGAGTTCGAGCCCCGCATCAGGCTCTGTGCTGACAGCTCAGGGCCTGGAGCCTGCTTCGGATTCTGTGTCTCCCTCTCTCTCTGCCCCTCCCCTGCTCATGCTCTCTGTCTCAAAAATAAACAAAAACACGAAAAAAACAAAAACAAACTCCCCAACTCCAGCAACCTCTGTCTTGGATCTTTAAGCTGGCAGGTCACAGAGCTGTATTATCAAGAGACAATGGTGGCTGGGCAAGGTCACAGGGAAGGGTGAGGGTCGCTGAGCGCTGGCTTTGTGCCAGCCATTGTGCTACAGCTTTCTATTTTGTCCTCAGTTACTTTTTGCCAACAACTGTCCTAGTAACTACAAATAGTCCCATTTTATAGATGAAGAAACCAAGGTTCACAGAAATTAAACAGCTTGCCTGAGGTCATTCAGTTAGTTAAAAGAAGTGGTATTGAGATTTGAATCCAGGTCTCCCTGATGCCTCTCCAACCATGTACTCAGAAACCCAGAAGCTGTCTATGGAAGTTCTCCATGGCTCTAAAGCACATCTAAGTTCTCAGAAATAATACAGCATGCTATAATCATCATTACCTAACATTTGAGTGCTTATTATATGCCAAATGCTATAGTAAAACCCTTAGGCACAACTCTATCTTCTGTCACCATTCGGTGAATTAGATACATGATCTCCGTTTTACAGATGAAGAAAGTCAGACTCCGAGAGACACCAAAGCCCACATTGGGTGGTTACTTTCCATGTCTGTTATTCAGCAACCATGGGACCCATGTGGCTGTGTGATCAACTAGAGCACTGGGCTGGGAGCCAGAGAAGGTCACGTTTGGCTCCTGTCTCTGCCACCCATTCTGTGATCTTGGCCAAGTCACTTGGTCTTTCTGAGCCTCGATGCCCTCACATATAAAAGTTACTGCCTTTTCTATCCCACCCATAGGATTTTTAAAAGAATCAACTAAGACAACAAATCTCCTAAAAATTGTAAAGCTTTATACATATATAGTCAACCTGCTAAGAACACAGAGGGCTGGAGTGCCTGGCTGGCTCAGCTGGTAAAGCATGTGAATCTAGATATCTGCTTGGGGAGTTCCAGCCCCATGCCAGGCGTGGAGCTTACTTAAAAACAAACAAACAGCAAGGAGTCATGATGGTGGAACAGCATGGAAGTTTTTTTTTGCGTCTCACGTCCATGAAATACAGCCAAATCAACACAAATCAACCAAATCCTGATTTGAGGATCACACAACAATCTGCACAACCTGAACCACAGAATTCAGCAGGTACGCGGCGCGGAAAGGTAAAGTGAGGGAGAGAGAAGCTGAGGAGGGCAGGGAGCTGTTTTTTCTTGTGGAGAGAGGATGGAGATGGGGGGAGGGGGGGGAAGTATGGGAAAAGTACATCCCCCGCCCCCCCCCCCCCAAAGCAGCTGTAGAGAAAGCGGAAAAGTGGAAACAGCTGCAGGGACCGAACAAAACAGGCAGAAAGGAGAAAGGCGAGGGTTTAAATTCCATTAAGACTCTATAAAGAGGGGGAGCACAGTCTGAAACTCCACAGCTCGTTACCTGGAGAAGCTCTGGTGGGAAGGGCGAATCCCCAGGAGCAGAGTGAAGTCCAGGGGTTCTCAGGCCACGGGCAGAGGCAGTTTCCCTGCTGGGAGGACATTTGGTAGAATCTGTAGCCACCCCAGCAGACCCCGGAGAACAACCACATTCGCTGCTTCTGGAACAGGACGTTAAGGGTGAAGCCTGGTGCCAGATGCATGTTGGGATTTTCCATATCCCTAAAACGCTGCTACACGATGGCGTGAACCTTTTCTGGGGTGGGCTGGCACCCAGCCAGTCTCTGGGCATTGGCAGCAGCAGGGTCCCACAAACGTTCCTGGGTGCGGGCAGCACCTGGCCATTGCTCAGTGAGACCCTCCCCCAGAGGATCTGAGCAGGTCAAAGTCGTAGTCCCTCAGAAGTGAGGGGTTGGGAAACACAGCTGCATCTGAGAGGGAGCCACACCGTAGGAGGGACGTGCCGCCTTTAACCTGATGGCTTGGTCACGAACAATGTAAAAGCGGGGAGTGGACGGAAGCTGGAGACAAAGGACGGGTGTGCAACAGCTGATCGGAGAGAATGGAGTTTGGATAGTAGAGACTGGGCAACTGGATGACGCCATTTTCACCCTTCCCGCGCATGCGCATACGGACCAACGAGCGCGGCAACAATCCACCCCAGTAAACTAAACAGCGCCATCTAGTGGAGAATAGAGCCATTACACTAAGCCCCGCCCAACTGAGCCAACCTCGCTCTTCAGGAACACCTCAAGTTTCTCAGCCTGCTTAGTTTGCAGACTATAAAGCGCTTCAGAGTTTGACTTCTAGGGGAGAACGATGTAATTTCAATTCTATTTCAGTCTGTTTGCTGGTCCATCTATCACTTTTTTTTCTTTTTCTTGAATACAGAAAGAAAAAATTTATTTTCATTTTCAATTTTTATTAAAATTATTTTTCTACTATATTTTTTACTTTTTTGTAAATTTTTCAAATTCTATTTTACTTCCATCATTTCATTTTATTCTACTTCATTGTATTTTTTCAAATTTTCAAATATTTTCCTCCCCCTAATCTATCAAGCTCCTTTCAACACTCAGACTAAAACACATCTAGGATCTAGCATGATTTATTTGACTTTTGTGTGTATGTGTGTTGTTTTTAATTTTTTAATTTTAATTTTTTTACTTTAATTCCTTTTCTTCCTTCAAAATGATGAAACAAAGGAATTCACCCCAAAAGAAAGAGCAGGAAGAAACAACAGGCAGGAACTTAATCAACACAGATACAAGCAAGATATCTGAACCAGAATTTAGAATCACAATAAGAGTACTTCTGGGGTCGAAAATAGATTAGAATCCCTTTCTGCAGAGATAAAAGAAGTAAAAGCTAGTCAGGATGAAATAAAAAATGCTATAACTGAGCTGCAATCTCGAATGGATGCCACGGTGGCCATGGTGGCAAAGATGGATGAGGCAGAGCAGCCAATCAGCGATATAGAGGACAAACTACTGGAGAATAATGAAGCAGAAAAAAAGAGCAGACAAAGCAAAAGAGCACGGTTTAAGAATTAGGGAAATCAGTGACTGATTAAAAAGGAACAGCATCAGAATCATAAGGGTCCCAGAGATGAAGACAGAGAAAAAGGGGTGGAAGGTTTATATGAACAAATCATAGCAGAAAACTTTCCTAACCTGGGGAAAGACACAGACATCAAAATACAGGAAGCACAGAGGTCTCCCATTAGATTCAACAAAAACCGACCATCAACAAGGCATATCATAGTCAAATTCACAAAATACTCAGGCAAGGAAAGACTCATGAAAGCAGAAAGAGAAAAAAAAGTATGTAACCTACAAGGGAAGACAGATCAGGTTCAGAGCAGACCTATCCACAGAAACTTGGCAGGCCAGAAAGGGGTGGCAGGATATATTCAATGTGCTGAATCAGAAAAATATTCAGCCAAGAATTCTTTATCCAGCAAGGCTGTCATTCTAAATAGAAGGTGACATAAAAGTTTCCCAAACAACAATTAAAGGAGTTCGTGACCACTAAACAAGCCCTCCAATAAATTTTAAGGAGGACTCTCTGAAGGGAGAAAAGACGAGAAAAAAAAAGACCAAAAGCAACAAGACTAGAAAGGACCAGAGAACACCACCAGAACCTCCAACTTACAAGCAACATAATTGCAATAAATTCATATCTCTCAGTACTCACTCTAAATGGCAATGGACTAAATGCTCCAATCAAAAGACATGGGGTAACTGAATGGATAAGAAAACATGATCCATAAATATGCTGTTTACAAGAGACCCACTTCAGACCTAAAGACACCTTCAGATTGAAAGTAAGGGGATGGAGAACCATCTATAGTGCTAATGGTAGACAAAAGAAAGCCAGAGTAGCCATACTTATATCAGACAATCTAGACTTTAAAATAAAGACTGTAACAAGAGATGAAGAAGGGCTTTATATCATAACTAAGGTGTCTATCCACCAAGAAGGCCTAACAATTGCAAACATTTACGTTCCAAATGTGGCAGCACCCAAATACATATAAATCAGTTAATCACAAACATAAAGAAACTCATTGATAATAATACCATAATAGTAGGGGACTTCAACACCCCACTTACAGCAATGGACAGATCATCTAAAGAGAAAATCGACCAGGAAACAATGGCTTTGAATGACACACTGGACCAGACGGACTTAACAGATATATTCAGAACATTTCATCCTAAAGCAGCAGAATACACATTCTTCTCCAGTGCACATGGAAAGTTCTCCAGAATAGATCACATACTGAGACACACATCAGCCCTCAACAAGTACAAAAAGAACGAGTTCATACCGTGCATATTTTCAGACCACAATGCTATGAAACTCGAAATCAACCACAAGAAAAAATTTGGAAAGGTAATAAATACTTGGAGACTAAAGACCATCCTACTAAATAATGAATGGGCCAACCAAGAAGTTAAAAGGAAACTAAAAAGTACATGGAAGCCAATGAAAATGATAACACCACAGCCCAAAACCTCTGGGTTGCAGCAAAAGCAGTCATAAGAAGGAAGTATATAGCAATCCAGGCCTTCCAAAAGAAGGAAGAAAGGTCTCAGATACACGACCTAACCTTACACTTTAAAGAGCTGGAAAAAGAACAGCAAATAAAACCCCAAACGAGCAGAAGACAGGAAATAATAAAGATCAGAGCAGAAATCAATGCTATTGAAACCAAAAAACCCCCAGCAGAACAGATCAATGAAACCAGAAGCTGGTTCTTTGAAATAATTAACCAAACTGATAAACCCCTAGCCAGTTTTATCAAAAAGTAAAGGACCCAAATAAATAAAATCAAGAATGAAAGAGGAGATCACAACCAACACAGCAAAAATACAAACAATAATAAGAGAATATTAAAATCAATTATACGCCAATAAGGTGGGCAATCTGAAAGAAATGGACAAATTCCTAGAAACATATACACTACCAAGGCTGAAAGAGGAAGAAATAGAAAATTTGAACAGACCCATAACCAGTAAAGAAATTGAATTAGTAATCAAAAATCTCCCAAAAAACGAGAGTCCAGGGCCAGATGGCTTTCCAGGGGAATTCTACCAAACATTTAAAGAAGAGTTAACACCTATTCTCTTGAAGCTGTTTCAAAAAATAGAAATGGATAGAAAACTTCCCAACTCTTTCTATGAAGTCAGCATTACCTTGATTCCAAAACCAGACAAAGACCCCACTAAAAAGGAGAACTATAAACCAATTTTCCTGATGAACATGGATGCAAAAATCCTCAACAAGATATTATTAGCCAACTAGATCTAACAATACATTAAAAAAAAATATTCACCACGACCAAGCGGGATTTATACCTGGGATGCAGGGCTGATTCAATATCCACGAAACAATCAATGTGATTCATCACATCAGTAAAAGATAGGACAAGAAGCACACGATCTTCTCAACAGATGCAGAGAAAGCATTTGACAAAATACAGCATCCTTTCTTGATAAAATCCTCAAGAAAGGGATAGAAGGATCATATCTCAAGATCATAAAAGCCATATATCAAAGACCCAATGCTTATATCATCCTCAATGGGAAAAACTGAGAACTTTCCCCTTAAGGTCAGAAACAAGACAGGGATGTCCACTCTCGCCACTATTATTCAACATAGTTTGGAAGTCTTAGCCTCAGGAATCAGACAACACAAAGAAATAAAAGGCATCAAAATCGGCCAGGAGTTCAAATTTTCACTCTTCGCAGATGACATGATACTCTATATGGAAAACCCAAAAGACTCCACCAAAAACTGCTAGAACTGATCCATGTCAGCAAAGTCGCAGGATATAAAATCAATGCACAGAAATCAGTTGCATTCCCATATGTCAATAATGAAGCAACAGAAAGGGAAATCAAGGAATCGATCCCATTTACAATTGTACCAAAAACCATAAAATAGCTAGGAATAAATCTAACCAAAGAGGTGAAAAATCTATACACAGAAAACTATAGAAAGCTTATGAAAGAAATTGAAGAAAACACACACACACACACACACACACACACACACACACACACACACAAATGGAAAAATATTCCATGCTCCTGGATAGGAACAATATCGTTTAGATGCCAATACTAACCAAGCAGTCTACATATTCAACGCAATCCCTATTAAAATAACACCAGCATTCTTCACAGAGCTAGAACAAACAATCCTAAAATGTGTATGGAACCAGAAAAGACCCCGAATAGCCAAAGCAATCTTGAAAAAGAAAACCAAAGCTGGAGGCATCACAATCCCGAACTTTAAGGTGTATTACAAAGTTGTAATCATCAAGACAGTATGGTACTGGTGTAAAAACAGACACTCAGATCAATGGAACAGAATAGAGAACCCAGAAATAGACCCACAAACGTATGGCCAACTCATCTTTGACAAGGCAGGAAAGAATATCCAATGGAATAAAGACAATCTCTTCAGCAAGTGGTGTGGGAAAACTGGACAGCGACATGCAGAAAAATGAACCTGGACCACTTTCTTACACCATACACAAAAATAAACTCAAAATGGATGAAAGACCTCAACGTAAGACAGGAAGCCATCAAAATCCCTGAGGAGAAAGCAGGCAAAAACCTCTTTGACCTTGGCCGCAGCAACTTCTTACTCAACACGTCTCCCGGAGGCAAGGGCAAAAATGAACTATGGGACCTCATCAAAATAAAAGCTTCTGCACAGCAAAGGAAACAATCAGCAAAACTAAAAGGCAACTGATGGAATGGGAGAAGATATTTGCAAATGACGTATCAGACAAAGGGTTAGTATCCAAAATCTATAAAGAACTTATCAAACTCAACACCCAGAAAACAAATAATCCAGCGAAGAAATGGGCAAAAACATGAATAGACACTTCTCCAAGGAAAACATCCAGATGGCCGACACGTTAAAAAATGCTCACCATCACTCATCACCAGGGAAATACAAATCAAAACCACAATGAGATGCCACCTCATACCTGTCAGAATGTCTAACATTAACAACTCAGACAACAGATGTTGGCGGGGATGCAGAGAAAGTGGATCTCTTTTGCACTGATGGTGGGAATGCAAATTTGTGCAGCTACTCTGGAAAACAGAATGCAGGTTCCTCAAAAAATTAAAAATAGAACTACCCTGTGACCCAGCAATTGCACTACTAGGTATTTATCCAAGGGATACAGGTATATTGTTTCAAAGGGGCATATGCACCCCAATGTTTATAGCAGCACTATCAACAATAGCCAAAGTATGGAAAGACCCCAAATGTCCATTGATGGATGAATGGATAAAGATGTGGGGTGTGTGTGTATGTGTGTGTTTATATACATACACACAATGGAGTATTACTCGGCAATCAAAAAGAATGAAATCTTGCCATTTGCAGCTATGTGGATGGAACTAGAGGGTATTATGCTAAGCAAAATTAGAGAAAGACAAATACCATATGACTTCACTCATATGAGGACTTTAAGATACAAAAGATGAACATAAAGGAAGGGAAGAAAAAATAATATAAAAACAGGGAGGGGGACAAAACATGAGACTCTTAAATATGGAGAACAAACAGGGTTACTGGAGTGGTTGCGGGGGGGGCGGGGTTAATGGGTAAGGGGCATTAAGGAATCTACTCCTGAAATCACTGTTGCACTATATGCTAACTTGGATGCAAGTTTAAAAAACAAATAAAAATAAATAAAGACAAAAAATGCACAGGGCTGAAAGTTAACAGAATACCTGTTCACCAGTGGTTTCAATGGATACAGGTTGACTTTTTTCATACAATCACAAGTGTGGAGGGAGGTTTCTGGCATTATCAGCTACTCAGCTATATCACAAGGCTCTTTATATCTTACCATTTTGCTACCCATCGCGTACTGGTTTATCATCCTTGTGCCTATCCCTTCTGGTCACAAATTGGCTCTCATAACCCACATATATGTATGCTCAAGAAAAGAAGACAAGACAGAGAAAGCTGTACCAGTCCTCTTTTACCAAGAAAGCAAAAGCTTTCCCAGAAACTGTGCCAATATATTCTGCTTACGTCTCACTGGCCCAAAATGTTTCATCTGGTCTCTCTTACTTTCTCAGTGCCTATAGTAGAGGTAAGTGAAGAAGGATTGAGAATGGATTTTCGTCAGCTACCTTAGAATACCTGTCTCAGGACTGTAAAACCAAATTCTGGTCATCTGTTTGTTTACTAACCCAAGACTCTGAAATATGCTTTATTATTTTAAAAATCATCAATACAAATTTCCATATTTAGTCCAATGTTTTTGATGTCCATTTATGCTTCTACCCTGATACAGTACTTCCTTAATTATCCAAATAAATGGATTAACTTAGTTTTGTTTTTTGCAGAAATCCAGAGAGAAAGAAGAGAGTTGGTAAGAAAAATTGTTACAACTACCACAAGGAGACCACCTAGTGCACCACGGGGCAACCCAGGCCCTAGAGAACCAAATAATGAAACCAGACCCAGTGTTCAAGAGGATTCAGAACCCTTCAATCCAGACAACCCTTACCATGTACGTACTGATGTTTTCGTGACATGCTCAGACAAATCCGTTGAACATAACATTGAAGTGGCAGTATGTCTACTTGAACTTTCAAATAAATGAGGGTAAGATTACACTGAAGCATGGTCTCTGTAGTGTGAGATCCAGATTGTTTGTAACCCTTACTCAAAGTTGTTTTCTGTGCTCTCCTTTTTTTGAGTCACAGGCAAATCCATAAAGACAAATTCATATCAGGAATTTGATTATTCAAAAAATGTTTCTAAGAATGTGCCCTAGAGACAACATCCAGAAAGAAAGTATTCTCTTTCTCCCTTCTTATCCACTTTATTCATCCATTCAACATTTTTGAGAACTTGCTCTTTTCCAGGCCTTGTGCACACAGCCAGGAGATAACTTCTGCCCTCGGGAGCTCTCAGTCCAGGAGGGAGACAGACTCATACACAGATAAAACACCTTAGTCTGAAACACTGGGAACCGGTGTTTATAAGGATGAAACTAATGTCCTAAAAATTTCCAATCTTCAATAAAATATTATTTACCATTACTATACTCTGAAGGGAGTAAAAGTAGAGTAGTAAATTTTTGTAACTAATTTTTTAATTGAAAAAATACATGCATATATATATATTTTTTAAGTATAAAGGATATACAATGAAATGTGTTTCTCTTCCACCTCAGACACCTTCCCCAGAGCAATGTATTAACAATAGCTATTTGCCCAATTTCTTTGTATAAGAAAGTGTACCACACATTTTTAACACAAAAGAGCATACAATACTTCTGTACCTTGCTTTCTTTCCAGTTACAATACAGTATTTTGGAGACTGGTCTGTATCTTCTACATACATCTACATCATTCATTTTATTACTTTTTATTATTTTTTAAAAGTTTTTATTATTTTGAGAGAGAGAGAATGAGCAGGAGAGGAGCTGAGAGATAGGGAGACAGAGGATCCCAAGTGGGGCCCAACATGGGACTTGATCTTACCAATCAAGAGATCATGACCTGAGCCAAAATCAAGAGTCAGACACTTAGCCAACTGAGCCACCCATGTGCCCCAAATTCTTTTAATTTGGAAAAAAAAAAATTTAGAGCAAGCAGGGAAAGGGGAAGAGGGAGGGAGACAGAGAGAGAGAGAGAGAGAGAGGGGAGAGAGAGAGAGAGAGAGAGAGAGAGAGAGAGAGAGAGAGAGAGAGACACTCTTAAGCAAGCTCCACACTCAATGCAGAGCCCGGTGAGAGGCTTGATCCCATGACCCTAGGATCATGACCTGAGCTGGAATCAAGAGTTGGGTTATTCAGCCGAGCCAACCAGGCACCCCTTGCCTCATTCATTTAAATGGCTGCATCATAGTCCATTGTGTGGATGGATAGATGCACAGAAATTTAACTAGTTCTACTTTGATGGACATGTAAATTATTTCCCTATCTTTTGTTCTTATACTCTTAATAGTATACAACCTTGTACATGTCCTATAGGCTTATGGGAAGGAGTAAATGAGGTAATGCAGGTGAAGTTCTTAGCACAGTGCTTGGCACAGTAGGCATGAACTTGCTCAACGTTAATTACTAGTCTTATTATGCCTCTTGTACACATGTGGGAATGTATTTTCAGTATAAATACTGATGTATGGGTTGATTGGGTCAAAGGAGATGAGAAAATTACTTTAATGGGAGGATGCCAAATTGTTTCCCAAGGAATTATGCCAGCTACATATCTTCACGTGGTAAAGAGAGGGACTAATTTATTTTCAAACTTTAAAAAAATCTTCACCAGTCTCTTGGCTGTAAAAATGTATCTTCTCATTGTTTTAGCTCGCCTGTCTTTAATTATGTGTAAGGTTGAGCATCTTTTCATAGACAGGCAATTAATTTGCATATTTTTCCTATCTAGCCTATTCAGTCCTTATTTTCTAGTCTATCATTTTAGATTAATAAATTTTAGAATGATTTAGAGCAAAATGTATTTTTTAAATAACCCACGGCCTATTGGAAAATTCAGGACACCATAGTACTTCATTCCCTGAAGCTCAAATAATAAAAAAGAAATAAAATCTGAGTAGGCCAACAGAAAATTTAATATAGTTTATTCCCCAGGTAGCTGGGCTAGCTAAATCTGGTTCAGGCGACGAGTGCATCAGCCCCGTCACAGAAGGGCAGGATGTGACTCTGTCTGCCTTGCCTCCAGACTTGAGTGATCCAAATTCCTTGAAAACTCCAATTGTATCAGTTTTTTCCTTTTATCTCATGCTCAGGTTTAAGCAGAAACATCTCCCCATGACCTCAATCCTTCACAAGTTTCTTTAAGGAAATATCCTTGGAGAGGAAGTATCTTTGAGAGATCCTCCCAGCTTTTAAATCCTAACACACCTTTGTTCAACTATTAGATGAGGAAATGCCACAACCAACAGGCTTTTGACTCCCCCTGCCCTGGAAGAGTCAGCTACAATCAATTAATTAGGTGGTTTTCTTTTTGCAGTCCCTGATGAACCCAGTTCAAGAAATAAGAGAAACAAATGAGAAGAGCCTGAAGAATTAAAAAAAAAAAAAAAAAAGGTTTAAGAGAGTAAGACAAATATTTTCATGACAAAATTTGAACATAGGGTATATCAAATGGTGTTAAGGAATTGTTAATTTTGTTAGGTACGGTAATGGCAGTGTAGCTGTGTAGGGAAAATATTGTTTTGGAGGTGCATTCTAATGTATTTGTGGGTGAAATGTCATAATACCTTCAATTCTAAGGTCACTTCCAAATTTAAAATACTTCGGAAAAGAAAAAGCCAAGCAAATCTGACAAAAGGTTAACAGCTATGAAAACTAGATGATGTTTGGTACACAGTTTTCTCCACTTTCCAGTGTTTGATATACTGTAAAATAGTAAAAAGTACCCTCCCTTCCCCCCAAAAAAATTCAAGACTTTTTTGTATACCAGAAGAGGTGATAGGCTTGCTAGGTTCACTCAGCTCAAGCCTAACCTATGTTTGGTGCTGCATCTGCCCAAATTCAGTGGAGACTTCAACTGAATCAAGAACATACATTAAGGGCTTTTTGGCAATGTAATTCAATACTATATTACACAATCTGTACCCCTAGAAATCCATGAACAGGAAAACCAGATACATAAATTTGGCAGAGGGCAAGTTGCTTCTAGTTCTGTGAGCTCTTCAGCAGTGAAAATGGGAACTCTGCAGGTGATTTTTACTCCATCCATGATTTTATGTAATTATAATAATGGCACATAGAAATTAGAAAGTCAAGTTTAAGGTCTTGAATTTTTCCATATTTTATGGTGCCTTTTCCTGAGTGTTACAGACCCCTTATGTGGAAATGAAGGCAGAATCTAAAGACGTCAGCGTTTTCAGCTAGTGCAGTTAGAATAGCAATCTGTTGGCTTAGCAATGAGTTTCAAAAGATGCTCCAAGAGTGTGGAGGCCATCAGTACAAAATGGCACTAGTGTTCCACTAAAATTAGCAGTGGCAGAAATGCCACTCTTGAATCATGCTTTCCTTTTTGTTAGTCTATTTAAAACGAGGCACTACTGAGTTACGGTTCATTAAAGGTATGGAGAAACCTCATGACATTAAAAAAAAAAAAAAATCAAAACCACCTTCCTGCCAGTGACAGATGGAGGTTGAGTTTTTAGAAGGAATTCTGAATTATCAGGTTAGAAGACTGAAAAACTTCTTACGGAAAGTGATACTTATTTCTTGTACCAGTGAAATATTCAGGATCTTATTTTAAAATAATGTGCATGCTATCGAATTCTCGTTATGAAGAAAAGACAATTACCTTTTATTTCACAGCAGCAGGAAGGGGAAGGCATGACATTCGACCCTAGACTGGATCATGAAGGAATCTGCTGCATAGAATGTAGGCGGAGCTACACTCATTGCCAGAAGATCTGTGAGCCCCTGGGGGGCTACTATCCGTGGCCCTACAACTATCAAGGTTGCCGCTCCGCCTGCCGAGTTGTCATGCCATGCAGCTGGTGGGTGGCCCGCATCCTGGGCATGGTGTGAAATCACTCCATACAGCAGGTGCTGAAACATGAGAACTAACTCAAGAGACCACCAGAGTGTGAGGCATCTTCATGCTGAAGGGACCACAAAGTATTTTATATTCAATTTGAATGATGTTATTCAAGACACTTTTAACAGAATCTCTCAATTGCTTCATAGAAAAACTTTATCCAGAATGTGCAAATGTACTGAAAAGGGTAAAGTAAAAAATGCCGTAACAATTCTTTTATTACTTGTTTTTTATTTGCTTTGCATTCCCTATAAAGTCTGCTTATAAGACTAACTTCCCAAGCTACTTTGAAATAAACATGAAAAATCATTTACAATGTCAAAGATCTCAATTGTACACTTGTTCCTTTTAATCAAGTTGCTAAAATAATTAAGTTTTGGTTGTTATTTATGCAGAATTCCTCCCTTGTTTTTTTAAATTTATTATTTAGATAGAGAGCGAGCAAGTGTGAGCAGGCAGTGGGGCGAGAGCAAGAGTGAGAATGAATCTCAAGGAGGCTCCACACTCAGCATGGAGCCCCACACAGGCCTTGACCCCATGACCCTGATCCTGGGATCATCACCTGAGCCAAAATCAGGAGTCAGACACTCATCCGATCGAGCCACCCAGGTGCCCTTCCTCCACTGTTCTTAACGTTTACTGTTCTTCCCAGTCTTGCAACTGTGCCCCAAAGTTCCCACATAAAAACACAAACAAAAAAGTAAGACAGGACTTATAATGTAATTTACCTGAGAGCAAACATTATAAAGTTCAAAGTGGCAGCTCACAGAAAATGTGTTATTTATAGTTTGTGCTGCTATGTGATTAATAGGTGGGTGCCCTATGTTAGGAGTCACCTCATACGAAAGAGCATTAGGATAAAGAAGGAAAATGAAGTCAAAGATAAATCAGACTTGTGGGGAAGGACTTTCACTGACATTCTGAAAAGCAGGTCTTCATACCCTTTCCAATCTGTTTTCAGTAAGTGGTCACTGCGCATGAAGCAGCAGAGTGATTTCTATCTTTGTAGTACAAATCAGGCTGTTGATGTAGTCCAATTACCAATAAGCTACTCTCATAGTAATAGGACTCACAGTACTGCTTGGCAGATCTGGCTGAGAGGAATGGCTTATTTATTTAAAATGACATAAAGTCTCTCAGGATCAAGGACTGTCTTTACAAACTGAAATACTAGCTCAGAAAAATGAACAGGTATCTCATATTTTTGACATTTGAGTTCTGAATCCCAGTTTGAAAAATAGAGAGCTTTCTTAAGGAAAATAAAAGTTTTCCAAAACAATATAAGGATAGAGAGATGACAAAAACGTCCTCATACCATGATCTCACCACAGTCCCATATTCTAAATAAACCTTATTACTGTACATCTGATGTTTGCCAGTTTAAGTTGGTAAAGGTTTACAGTCTCTTAAACCTAGTTATCAGATGAATGCTCATATACCTGCATCTAATGGAATATACAGCAAGTTAGGTCTCTGCAGGAGAAAGATATGAAGTAAAGACACACGCTCAACTGTAGGTAATGGTCAAACAGTTCTCAGGCAGCAGCTACCTCTGGCACAGATAGGAATTTTACATGTTTAGTCTTTCAAGTGGTTGTTACCCTATTAACTAAGTAAATATGTGTCAATGGTTCTGCCTACCATCTCCAACCTCACTGTCCAGCAACCTGTACTTGGTTCTACAACTAAATTAAAAAAGGAAAACAAAAACAAAAAAACAAAGACTCTGTGATCCCAGCCCGGAAGAGCTTGTGGTCTTATGAGAGACAGATAATCAGGACTCCATACGCGAAAGGCCTTGACAAAGATTGGGAGAACTGGGCTTCTCGGAGGAAGAAAATACCTTTGTGAGGTCTTCAAGGATGAGCAGGAATTAGCAAGGTAAAGAAGACAGAGGAAAGGCATTCTTCTGGGCAGAGGGAGGAGTTCAGTAAAGTCAGAGGTGTGAAGATGCATGAGTCAATCAGAAGAACTGAGCATTCGGGTTGATGCAGAACATATTAAGATGGATGTGTAGATAGAAGACTGCTTATATTACATGTTACCTTGGAATTTATTGGGTGGATAAGGAATAGGAAACCAATGAAAGGCTGCGGGCAAGAAGGGAGCTGGTTAAGTTTCCATTTTTAGATAGATCAACCTTGGTACCTTTCCTTGAGAGAACTGAGCAAGTGACAAACTCTGTGAGGAGAAAGGCATGTCACAGGGAAGGCAGGCTGTCTCTTGAAAAGGTGCTCCCTTTCCAAAGTACCATAATTAAATGAAAATATAAGAAGTAAATAAACTACTTCATAATTGATAATGGAGTTATATTATGTTATGAAAAGTCACTAAATACCCACGAAGTTAACTTAATAGGGGGGAAAATAGTGATGTTTTAAGGGCAGGGCAGAGATTCAAGGTTGGATTAAGAGTAGACATGACAGACTCAAATTATGTTCAAGGAAGAAAACTAAAGGTCTACTCTACTCTGAAAGAGAAGAATCAAGTGTACAAAGGAAGAACATTTAGTCAAAGAAGACCCTGCAGAATATAAACTTCTCACACATTGGTACTAATTCCCAGATTACCTTTAACCAGGCCAGTCTAAAAGGTGGAAATGTAGTCCAGTTTGCTATGATGCATCTTGACTCCCTGTGTACACTGTGTGTGTGTATATATATTTTACTATTTTATAGGTACTTATCTAATTCTCAGCCATGCTGTAAACCAATCCTATGGGCATCACAGGTTAATTTTCAAGGTCCTCATCTGACTGAGACTGGAAGGGCTATTATAGCCTTAGATGTGATAGTTGCTGCTGCATAAGCACAAAGAAAATGAAGACATGGCCATGCTGGATTCCAGTAGGTTCTTTTTATGTTACATTAACATATCAAACTAAATTAGCCAACATACGGCTACTGCCATTTTAAAAACTTGTTAACCTCATCTTTATACCTCCCCCTTCCACCCCCACCCCCTCAAATAATTGACACTAGAAAAGTAAATACATTCAGAATAATCACTTAACCCACTCAAAACAGTTTATTTCTTACACCAGATTTTATTGCACTCTGAAATACAAGCTACATTCTTACAAAATAGAAATTCCTCGTGTGTGGGGGACAAATTTTTCTGCATAAGCTAAATAATGCTGATTTGTTTGATGAACATTTATTTTATAGAAAGGGTCACAATCTTTTTTAGAGTTAACTGACTTATTGAGGGGTAAGAGGGAGTTGACAAAAATCTACATGCACCGATCGTCCTAGCAGCATATCTGGAACATGAAGGTGTGAACTTGAGTCAATGATGCAAACATCAGCAAAAACATGTTACAGGCACAGTGAGTTCTGGTGTTTATAAAAGGAAGGTGAACTCCTTTTAAAGGGCTTTTGTACATATATGCATGCTTATCTACCATATGCATATACACGTTTCACTTTGAAAAAGCCCATGAGAGTATGTAGAATCAAATTTACAAACAGGTTAAGTTAGTGTTGCCTGACTTTCAACAATAAAAGGACTTACTACAGATTTTATTAAAACTGTTTACATTCAAAATAATCAATTCACATATAGTTTTTAGGTATTTACCCTGTAAAGGTAAGTACATCTATATATACATTTATTGCATGTATAACCTACACCTAGCTAATAGTTGATATTAGGCTCACTGAACCTTTTCCATGTCTTAATAGTTTTAAAATAAAAAATATATAGGAGTCAGTCGTCATTAGGGTATATGTTATCATCAGATAGATAATGGGACCGGAAATAGTATAAATTATAACTAAGTCCTTACATTAAAATACCAAGTTATTAAAAAGACACTGAAGTTCCTTGTATATGCTTAGTAATAACGCCACAGTTGTTCTATGTCATAGTCCTGTTGTCTCTGTGCCTACTCCCTTACAAAAATTCTCTTCCCATCAAATTCCTGCAATTAGAATGCTAGAAAGTTCAACCTCTTTTTTTCTCATCTATAGACAGGCTACAAAAATTTTAGTATTAGGGGCGCCTGGGTGGCGCAGTCGGTTAAGCGTCCGACTTCAGCCAGGTCACGATCTCGCGGTCCGTGAGTTCGAGCCCCGCGTCGGGCTCTGGGCTGACAGCTCAGAGCCTGGAGCCTGCTTCCGATTCTGTGTCTCCCTCTCTCTCTGCCCCTCCCCCTTTCAGGCTCTGTCTCTGTCTCAAAAATCAATAAACGTTTGGGGCGCCTGGGTGGCGCAGTCGGTTAAACGTCCGACTTCAGCCAGGTCACGATCTCGCGGCCCGTGAGTTCGAGCCCCGCGTCAGGCTCTGGGCTGATGGCTCAGAGCCTGGAGCCTGTTTCCGATTCTGTGTCTCCCTCTCTCTCTGCCCCTCCCCCGTTCATGCTCTGTCTCTCTCTGTCCCAAAAATAAATAAATGTTGAAAAAAAAAAAAATTAAAAAAAAAATCAATAAACGTTAAAAAAAAAAAAAAAGTAAAAAAAAAAAATTTTAGTATTAATGCTTGAAAGAAATAACCCCTAAATACTTTTTTAAAGCTAGTATTGGATTTGCAAATTTACTTGCAATTACTTAAAAAAACAAACAAACATGATATTGGTGGCTTCCTGTCCTTCAGACTTCCAAGGTGTGGATTATTTCCTTGCAAAAAATTCTCTTCCCAACTGTTATATTCCATTAACCGAGACTATTATACACTTTATGTAATGAATTAGCTTTCTACTGACATAGCCAAAGACTTGGAATAAACTAGTCAAGCATGAACTTTTAGCAGAACATAATGCTTTTAAAAGCAAGTGGTTTCTTTTCAATTAAAACCATATTCCTGCCTGTTAGTTACGGGGTTAACTATACAACTACACAGTAAAAAAGATCTCCACAGGCTATACCCTAACACACATTCTACTCAACCTACTCAGCCAGCCCAGTAATTTTTAATATTCACTTAGCACCGATGCATAATCAGACAGGCAGCATCTGAGAACATTCCAGTTGCTAAAGAAGAAATAGTGCTTCATTATACACTAGTACTATGCCAGGGCTCTCCATGAATACTGAGCATTCTAATATTCCCTGTTTCAGTTTTAGTAGTATCTCAGCAGTGATAAGCTAGCATCTTGTCCAAATAGTCTAAATTTGTTTCAGTTTGAAACACATTTTCTTTCATCATGTGCAATAACACACAGTTACATAGATTCCATTAGTTTACCATAATGACCCTAAGGTTCTAATGACAGAGGAACAAAAATAATCACTGAGCTTCTCTCCTGTGCCTTTACATCCAGGTGAGAGGGAAAAAATTCTTCAAAGGAACAACCCAAGTAGCTTTTTATTCTTTTCTGAAACTTATAGGAAATAAGGCATTAGAGATTAGTGTTAACATCACTTCTTTAGTTTCTCCTTTACCCCTTGAAATCGGTGTTTTTTTAAAGGCAGTGCCCCAGGTCACACACTTCAGAATCACCAGGTCATTAAAAACACAGATTTTCCCAGCCCTATTCCAAACCTACTGATCCAAAATCTCAGGAGGGTAGCCGAGAAAGCCTACATATGAAAAAACAAGCCTCCCAGGTGAGGCTTATTCAACATTAAATTTGAGAACCACTACCCAATATATTATACAGAATATCTGACTAATGCTCTAATTTTTAGTTGCCTGATATTTGGGGTCAGTACATGTTAGGGGAAATAAAGTTTTAGGTGAGTTAGAATCTGATTCTTTCACCGACTATGTATGGGAGTTTATGTTCAAGCAAGGTTATGAAGAAAACAGTATTATGAGTGTACTCTAGAAAAAATGCACCTGTAAAACCAAAAATTTGGACTAGATAGCATTTAAGATTCATTCTAGCTCTAAAATTGTGATTTTATTTTTGTTTTGTCTCCTCATATTGACAGGGGAGTAAAATGCAAATACATGTTTAAGGGAGTAATAGGTACCAAAGCTATTTCTAGTCTTGGCAGATGGGCCATAAAAACATGCCCTGCTGATATGATTTTTACAATTCTATTAAACATAAAACCCCATATCACACTTATTCTTAAGTCCCTGTTCACAACCAGTCATTCTATTTAATTCAATTTTGACTCCGTATCTCTTCTGCTATAAACTGTACTTATATTCCAGACAAGAAATAGCTTTGCTAAACAAAGACTACACTAAAATGTGATACTGCTGTAATTTAATGTGTGAGGAGGAAAGGGCAGACGTAAGGCAAGAACTGAGACTGAGGGCTTCCCATTTACCCATGAAGTCCTGTACCAGAAATGAAATTCATTCACCTCAATACTTTCAGGTATTCAGAGTAAAACTCCACAACAATCCGTATTAGATTTATAAAGTAAATTTGACTTGACTGTATATATATATTTGATAAAAATTAGAAAATTTTCAAAAAGACTGACAACTGATAGAATTTTGAGTGAGGACAACAGGGTTTTATATTCAGCTACAACAAGCTCTAGCCTGGCAACCATGATCTCATCTGTATTCCCTGAAGGCCCTACATGATCCAGACTCCCCCACTCTATCTCAAATCTGTCCTCTTCAAACATTTAGTTTTCTTCCTTAGCACTAACATCATTTAACATACACTTTATTTCTGTCATGAGCTAATATCTATAAAGGCAGGCAGTTTTGGGTTGCTCACCAGTGTATTCCTAGTGTTTAAAACAGTGTCTGGCACATACTTAGCACTCAATAAATGAATGAATGGGTGTATCATGAATTACGTATTTTTCACTCACCTATATTTTTCTAATATCTATATTAAAGTGAAAACTAAAAAAAAAAAAAGTACACAGCTTTTGGCAGAAAGACCTCAAGGATGTTCACACTGTTAAAAAAATAAAGTATGCAACCCTCACCAAAGAGGATCATGGGGTATTCAAAATCTCAAAACTTCTTGGAGGTTTTTAAAAAAAGGTACTAGTAAGTAGTTCAAATTTTTGCATCCAAAGATTGGTATGATTATTATTTTTAGAAATTGGTATGCTTATACACGAAAATGCTGGACTCACCCACTCTTGGTTTCCAAACCTTTCCATATGTCCAAACCAATTCCATTCCTGGCTTTTTAAATCTCTGGCCTCTTTCACTCTCCCCAAGTTCCCTGGGCTCAAGAATTCTTCTGGAAGAATCACTATGCTAGTTAGAAAGTAAACTTCAGTCCCTTCTTTATGAAAACACACACATTTTGGTTTTAAAACAATTAGGACAAAAGAAAGAAATTTGAAAATTAAATAATAGAACAAAAAAACACTTGGATATCACAATGGTTTTGATTACTTATATAACTGCTATTCCCTCTAGTAATGTAGATAAATTAAGAACAAATCAGATTTAGCTCTCAAGGCCATGGGTTAGAAACCTGCTTAAAAATTACTATTCTATCTCTATTGATGAATAAATGAACAATTTCAGGGGCACGATAGAAAAAACAAAGTAAACTTTAAAAAAACTAGTTTGGGAAAAGTAACCCAACTCTTCCAATACTTGAATATCTATGTGAAAGGCACAGAGCTCTGCACAAAAAATCCAAAGCTAAGTAATCAACACTGTAACTGAGAAGAACCCACAAGGTAAAAAAGAGAACTGCAGCTAAGCCTACACCCAGTGAAACTGTAAGAGGAGTCATAAGAGGCCTGAACAAGGCACTTCCACATCACAGCTGGAGTGGCAAGGAATTCCTGTAGAGGACATGGAATGGAGAGGTTCATTAAGAGTCCCAATATTCTCAATGGGCTCACTTAAAGAATACACGGAAGCAAATAAGGACATTCTATGCAGCAGTAAGCCCACAAGCAAATGCAACCATCATCAAACAAATTCTGTGGGCCTATTCCCTACGTACCAGGTACTGCAGATACAAAGTTGGAAGCTACCACCCACATCCCCTAACCCAAGCAACTGTCACATGGGGGATGAAATGGGTCATTTGTAGCCACTTGATAAAGAAAGAACAGAGCTGATTCAAACATATTTGTGAGACAGTCGAATGGAGTAAGACTGAGGCCTATATAAAGAAGCCAAATAAACCCATGCATGATTACTGCAGCCAATTCCAAACTGTTTTTAGAGAAAATTCTAGTCTTCCTTTAAGTGCTGAATTCATCTGGGTAGCCTTTAATTCTGTTCATTAATGGACTGAACCAGGATCTTCCTCTTCTAGTTAAAAGGACCAGGATGGAATGGGAAACTATGTCCACTCCAGATTTAGTTAATTTAGTAAGCCAGCTCCCTTGCACCCTGGATCATTCAACTAAAAGCAACACCACTAAAATCCCTGACTTTCAGCTCCAACAAATGGAGGCCCCTAAACAAACAAACAAACCCACAACTCCTGGTCTCTGCCATTATTGTAAAAAGCCAGGACACTGGAAGAAAGACTGTTGCAGATTTAAGGGCTCCAGGCACCTTCAACTCTCTAACCATCCTTTCCAGTGCCCTGCCAATCCCTAATGTCAGAACTGCAAGGAACGACAGACGTTTTTCCCAATCCTTCCCTTTAATCGGCTCAGAGAAACCACTCTCCAGATTGGGAACGAATGCCTCTCTATCCTAATGGACACTGAAGTTATACTCAGTGCTCAACCCCACCATTATTAAACAGCTCCTGCTGTAGAGTATTAAAACAATTAAAATAGTATGGGTCTCCAATAAAACTCAACAGGTTCCTAGCTCTAAACCTGTTCTCTTTTGGTTAGGCCAAGAGATATCCACCCTTTTCCCTGTAGCTCTTTCATCCCTGTTGACTGGACTGATATTTCTTGGAAAAATATGTTGGAATTTCTTTCTCCTGAAAGGGGAAAATAATTCTAGAATTTGAAAACAGCAACCAAAATAGCCAAATAAGTGAATTGAATGATCTTCAATATGTTTTATTTGTTCTGTCTCTGATGGCACTAGAGCTAATTACAAGGACATTGATCATTTATCTCTATTGAACCAGCTACCACTCTTCTTATGGGCAGAACCTTGAACTGTTATTGGCAGAATCCACAGTGTACCTCCTATTAAGATACAACAAGATCTCTCAAAGCCTCTCCCTAGAATTAATCAATACCCTACAAATGAGGAGGCCCTTCTGGGCATTAAGCCCACAACGGAAGACTATAAGGCCTAAGACCTCCTTATCCCCTGTACCAGTCCCTGCAACAGCCCTAACTTTACCAGATAAAAAGAAACAAACAAACAAAATGAAAAACAAAACAGCTACAGACCTCCCAAGTCATAAACAGCATTGTCATCTTTCACGGCTCCATTGTTCCCAATATCCATACTTTGTTGGCCTCTATCCCTACTGAAAGCAAATTTTTCACCATGGTTGCTCTATATATAGAGAGTGTCTTCCTTAGTATTCCAGTGGATAAGGCAAGACACTATCTCTTTGCCTTCACTTGGGAAGGACAATACACCTGGACTGGACCGCCCCGAAGTGCTACTGTAAATCCTTCATACTTTCCACAAATCTTAAAAGCAGATCTAGATCATATAAAATTTCCTAGAAGTTCTATTCTATTACAATATGGAGATGACTTGCTTCCCTGCTCCTTTTTCAAGCCTCTTCACAAGAAGACAGTATCCACCTATTAAAACTTTTAGCCTTACAGGGACATAAAGCCTCCAAGGAAAAATTGCAGTTCGTTCAAACTCAGTTTGCTATTTAGAGCACCTAATTTTGGAACAAGGTTTATGTTTCAATCTAAACAGGCATCATGGCATCCTGAACTTTTCAAAAAGCACATCTAAGCATCAATTAACAAGGTTCTCTTCGGCTGCCTCATTATTAAAATTCTATTCCAAGCTTCTCATTTTTTGAGAGAAAGCACACACATGTGAGCAGGGAAAGAGTAGACAAGAAGGGAAAGAGAAACCTTACGTTGGTTCCACACCCAGCCTAGAGCCCAACGCAAGGCACGATCTCATGACTGGGAGATCATGACCTGAGCTGAAATCAAGAGTTGGACGCGCAACCAATGGAGCCACCCACGTGCCCCCTCAAACTCTTCTCCTATGGCCCAATCTCTGTATGCTTACTAAAAATCAACAAACCTGAAACCCTGTTATTTACTAAGATCAAGACAACTTAGTCTTTAAAGTCTTAAATGAAAATCGAATAAATCCCCCTGGTCTTGAACATCTCAATTATCAACTTCCCATTTTCCTTTGTGTGTAATGAAAAAGAGAAGAATGCCCTTGGGGTACTCACTCCCAAACCTGGGAATCATCATTGGCCCATAGGGTATTATAGCCAATATCTAGACCCTGTGGCACAAGAGCACTCCCCACCCTCTGCCTCAGAGCCATTCCTGCCACTGTTCTTTGAGACAAAGTGCCTGAAGAAATAACCATGGGAATCCCTTCTAACTCATACCTTATTCAGTAGAAACCTTTCTAAACTCTCATCATATTCAACTCCTGTCAGTTATTTGCCTCACCTCCTATGAAATCCTCTTGCTAACCAATCCTCATACAGTACTGCCACTTACCCATGGTTTCACTTCCAGTAGAACTGAAGTTGATTTAAAGAGACAAGATACTATCCAAAGCCAAGTCTTCTACTGCAATGAAACTGGGCTCTTCTGAAAGAAGATATCCAATAGAACCTACATGAATAAAAGTGCAAAGGAAGCACCACAGCATAACACGTTACAATAATGCAGGGCATATGATAAATAAAGCCTGTTATAGTGTACAGAGCAAAGAATCCAAGTGCTTGCAAAAACAAAAAGAAATGATCTGCCTGCATTCTGGTAACAATCAGAAAGCATGGGTGATACTCATCTTGTTTATGGGAAAGTTCCACCAATGCTTCATCTCCAAAGTGAAAAAATATTCAAGAGTAAGGGTTGAAATTTAAAGTCCTATTAGTAACAGACAATGCACTTAACCATCCTGAGTCTGTTTGTTATGTGCAAGAAAATGTTGGGGTTGTAGTCTTACAACCTCACTGCTTCAGCCTCTTGACCAGGGCATATTAGGTTTGTCAAGATGACATACATGTGCCTTGTATTTGATCACATTCAATCGGCAATTGATACAGACACTAATCTGGACAAAATGCAGTGCTGGAAGTCATTCGCTACTACTGATGTAATAACATTCATCAAAGCTGCAATGAATGAATTAAAATGAGAATCTGTACATGACTGCTGGAAGAACTTAGAGAGTGAAGACATAAATGATTTTAAAGGCTTCCCAGGGACTGATGGAGAAGAAATTCTTCACACAGCAAGTTAGTGGATATGGACTGGCCAAGCTTTTTGATGAGTAAATTGAAGAATATACTGAAGAACACCTAAAGTGTTAACAAGTGAGGAACTGAAAGAACTTGAGTCATTTACAAAGGAAGAAGATGAAAAAGAAACAAACAGAAAATAAAGCAGAACCAGCAAAGTGGACATTAGCAAAATTTGCGAAAGTGTTTTGAACCGCACAGACATTAAGGGGCAAAATTGTGGAATATGATCCTCAAATGGAACACAGGATTAAAGTCACCTATATAATCCCTGGAGGATTACAACCTCTGCAGCAACACTCTGTTAAAAACAAAGAGACCACAAATTCCAATTACCATGTTTTTCCCAAGTTTTAGGGAAAAAAACCTTCAACATTCAAGGATCCCCAATTATTGACACTGTCATGGGCTTAATGATCCAGGATCACCTGAAGCAGAAGATTATCCTTCTGGATTTGTCAGAAAGTCTGCCACAAGGTCAAAAGTGCCTAACACTGTCACAATACCTACATCACTCACTTCATCTCATCACATAGGCATCATATCGTCTCGTCTCACATTATCACAAGAAGTAGTACAGAATACAGTACAGATATCGTGAAAGAGAAAAAACAATCACGTAACATTTATTACAGTATAGCATTGTAAGTATTATTATTGCCATTAGCATTATATATTTTCAACTTTATCACAGGTATGTATACATAGAGAAAACATAGTATAGATAGGCTTCAGTACTATCTGCTGTTTCAGGCAACCACTGGTGGTCCTGGAAAGTATCCCATGTAGATAAGGGATGGGGGGGGGGCAGGAAGCAACTACTATATAAATCTTTCTCACTGTAACAACCTTAATACTGCTAACTCTTCTCCCCTCTACTGATAAACTTCTCATGACTGCTTACTATGAATGGACTCCCTCCATGATGACTTATAGCAAAATCCTTTAGATAACGCTGACTTCCAGGGTTTACTGATGGTTCTAATTTAAAAGTGAAAATGGTAAATACTGTGCCGGCTATGTATTTCCAACTTCCTTGAAGTTATTGAGGGGGCACTTTTACCTTTGGCTACCTGAGCCCAATAGGCGTATGGTCTTACTCAGGCCTGCATTTTAGCCGTGGAAAAACTGCAAATATAAGTAGACCTCGTTTTACTGCACTTCACAGATACTAGAGGGTTTGTGGCAAGCCGGCATCCAGTAGTAAGTCTACAGGTTCCAGTATTTTTCCAACAGCATTTGTTCATTTTGTGTCTCTGTGTCACATTTTGGAAATTCCCACAATATTTTAAACTTTTACATTACTACTGTACTTGTTACGATGATGTGTGACCAGTTACCTTTAATATTACTAGTATAGTTTTGGGGTGCCACAGACCACACCCAAGTAAGACAGCAAACTTAACTGCTAACTGCATATTCTGACTGTTCCACTGGCCACTCCCCCAAACTCTTTTCCTTCAGGCCTCCCTATTCCCTGAGATACAACAACACTGAAATTAGACCAATGGTCTCTAAATGTTCAGGTGAAAGAAAGAGTCACATATCTTACTTTAAATAAAAAGCTAGAAATTATTAAGCCTAGTAAGAAAGGCATGTTAAAAGCCAAGACAGGCTGAAAGTTAGACTTGTGCTAGTCAACCAAGTTGTGAATACAAATGAAAAGTTCTTGAAGGAAATTAAAAGTGCTATTCCAGTGAACACGTAAATGATGAGAAAGTAAAACAGCCTTACTAATGATGTAAAAAGAATTTAAGTGATCTGGATAGATGATCAAACCTGCCACAACATTCCCTTAAGCTAAAGCCTAATCCAGAGCAAGACCCTAACTCTCTTGAATTCTATGAATGCTGAGGGTTAGGAAACTGAAGAAAAGTTCAGAGGCCGGTTCAGGAGATTTAAGGAAACAAGCTATCCTCACAACTTAAAAGTGCAAGGTGAAGCAGCAAGTACTGATAAAAGTTGGATCAAGTTATCCAGAAGATCCAGCTAAGATAATTAATGAAGGTGGCTACACCAAGCAAAGCACTTTTTTTTCCCTTAATTTTAAGTAGTCTGCTCAATGTGGGGCCTGAACTCATGACCCTCAGACCAGGAGTCATATGCTCTATTGACTGAGCCAGCCAGGTGCCCCACAAAGCATTTTCAATGTACATTTCATCCTTGAACAACACAGATTTGAACTGTGTGGGTCTACTTATACTCACATTTTTTTTCAAGAAACATAGTGGAAAATTTAGGGGGGGGGGAGGGGATTTGCAACAATTTGAAAAAAAATGTCCAAATTGCACAACCTAGAGATACTGAAAAGATTAAGAAAAAGGTCTATCATGAATGCATAAACTATACATAGTTACTAATCCATCATTTACTATCATAAAATATACACAAATTATAAAAAGTTAAGATTTATTGAAATGTACATAGCATATGCTAAACAGCAAGCTACTAAGCAATGAATGGTCAACCAAGAAAGCAAAGATGAAATAAAACACACGAAGACAGGGGTGTCTGGGTGACTCAATCGGCTGGGTGCCCAGCTCTTGATTTCAGCTCAGGTCGTCATCTCATGGTTTATAAGTTCAAGCCCCGCAACGGGCTCTGTGTTGACAAGCATGCAGCCTGCTTGGGATATCCATCCATCCATTCTCTCTCTCTCTCTCTCTCTCTCTCTCTCTCTCTCTCTCTCTCCCCCTCCCTCCCTCCCTCCCTCCCTCCCTCCATCTATCTCACCCTCCCTCACTCCCCCTGCTCATACTCTATCTCAAAAATAAACAAATATTTTAAAAAATACATGAAGACAAATGAAAATAAAAACACAAATCCAAAATATCTAGGACACAAGGAAAGCAGTTCTAAAGGAAAAGTTTTAACAATACAGGTCTCCCTCAAGAAAAAAAAAAAAAACTCAAACAATCTAACCTCACACCTAAAGGAACTAGAAAAAGAATAAGCAAAGCCCAAAGTTAATAGAAGGAAATAAATAATAAAGATCAAAGCAGATACAAATGAAATAGAGATAGAAAAAAAGAACCGAAAAGATCAATAAAACCAAGAGCTGGTTCTTTGAGAAGATAAACAAAATTAATAACCCTTTAGCCTGACTCCTCAAGAAAAAGAGAGAGGATCCAAATAATAAAAAATGAAACAGGAAAAGTAACATTCGACACCACAGGAACACAAAAGATTTTTTTTTTTTTTTAAATTTTTTTTTTTTTCAACGTTTATTTATTTTTGGGACAGAGAGAGACAGAGCATGAACGGGCAAGGGGCAGAGAGAGAGGGAGACACAGAATCGGAAACAGGCTCCAGGCTCTGAGCCATCAGCCCAGCCTAATGCGGGGCTCGAACTCACGGACCGCGAGATCGTGACCTGGCTGAAGTCGGACGCTTAACCGACTGCGCCACCCAGGCGCCCCAAAAGATTTTAAAATATTATTAAAAGTTATATGCCAACAAACTGGACAACCTAGAAGAAATGGGATAAATTCTTAAAAACATTAAATCTTCCAACACTTAAGAAGAAACAAAAACTGAACAGACCAATTACTAGTAACAAAACTGAACTGGTAATCAAAAACACCCAACAAATATTTAAAGAGTTAATACCTACTCTCTTCAAGCTATTCCAAAAAATGGAAAAGAAAACTTCCAAATTCATTCTATGAGGCTAACATTACCCAGCACCACAACCAAACACATCACAAAAAAACTAACTACAATCCAATAACCCTGATGAATATGTAAAAATTCTCAACCATTATTAGCAAAATGATTCAACAATACACTAAAAGGATCATGTACACCATTCAAGGAGGACTTATTTTAGAGATGGTTCAATGCTGCAAGGATGGTTCAATATTCACAATGTGATACACCACATTAACAAAATGAAAAATAAAAATCACATGGTCATTTCAACAAACACAGAAAAAACACCTGAAAGAATTCAACTTCAGTTCATGATCAAAATTCTCAACAAAATGGATTTAAAGGGAACATACGTCAACATAATAAAGGCCATATATGAAAAACCAGGAGCTAACATTATATTCAATGGTGAAAAACTGAAAGTTTTCCCTCCAAGATCAGGAACAAGATGACTGCCCACTCTCAACGCTTTTTAAGAAGTTTTTTTTTTTAATGTTTATTTATTTTTGAGAGAGAAAGAGACAGAGTGTGAGCAGGGGAGGGGCAGAGAGGGAGGGAAACACAGAATCCAAAGCAGTTACTGCCAAGTGTGGAAATCCCTGCGATTCTGTACTTGTGCTATACTGATATGATAAAGTTAGACCTCATTATAGTTGGAGCTTTTAAGCTGGTCCTTCCTTCCAGAAGCTTTAAAGGTTTGGTTAAGAATATTGCCCAGGGCACAGAGATACTGAAGAAATTGATGACAACATATAAGATTCAGAGTAGCATTTACATGTGATTCCAGAGGTTGTTTTGTATGGTGTATTATTACCCACCCATTCCTTTAAGGGGAACAGAGTGTCCCATCCCACCTGCTCCTTTAAGGGGAGCAGTGTGTCCCATTTTGTTGGTTCCTTTTTTTCCAAGGGGGTCATTTGAGTGTTCAAACAGAATAAACTTATTTTAAATTCATTGTAGAAAAAAACAACAACAACAAAAAACAACCTGTCAACACAGAACCTGACACAGGGCTCAAGCTCATGGACTGCAAGATCATGACCCAAGCCAAAGTCGGATGCTTAACCAACTGAGCCACCCAGGCACCCCCGCTCTCAACACTTTTATTCAACATGCTACTGGAAGTTCCAGCCACAGTAATAAGACAAGAAAATGAAATAAAACTCTAAAGACTCTACCAAAAAACTACAAGAATAATAAATTCAGTTAAGTTACAGAATATAAAATCAATATCCAGAAACTGGTTACATTTCCATAAACAAATAATGAGGTAGCAGAAAGAGAAATTAAGAAAGCAAGTCCATTTACAACTGCACCATAAAGAATGCAATACCTAGGAATAAACTTAACCAAGCAGGTGAAAAGCCTCATACTCTGAAAACTATAAAACACTGGTGAAAGAAACTAAAGATGACACAAAGAAAAAGACATCACATTCATGGATTGGAAAAATATTGCTAAAATGTCTATACTACCCACAGCAATCCACAGATTTAATGCTATCCCTATCAAAATACCAACCACATTTTCCACAGAACTAAAACAAACAAGACTACAAGTTATATGAAACCACAAAACACCCCAGGCAGCCAAAGAAATACTGAAAAAGAACAGGGGCACCTTGGTGGCTCAGTCCTCAGACTTCGGCTCAGGTCATGATCTCACAGTTTATGAGTTCAAGCCCCGTGTCGGGGTCTGTGCTAACCCCTTGGAGCCTGAAGCCTGCTTCAGATTCTGGGTCTCCCTCTCTCTGTCCCTTCCCTGCTCACAACTCTGTCTCTCTAAAATAAACATTAAAAAAAAAAAAAAAAAGAACAAAGCTGGAGACACCACAATCCCAGATTTCAATACATACTACAAAACTGCAGTAATAAAAACAGTATGGTATCAGCACCAAAACAGACACATAGATCAATGAGAACACAATAGAGAGCTCAGAAATTAACTAATGCTTCTATGGTCAATTAATCTATGATAAAGGAGGCAAGAATACACAACAGGGAAAAGACGATCTCTTCAATAAATGGTGCTAGGTAACACTGAACAGCTATAGGCAAAAGAATGAAACTGAACCACTACTTTTTTGTACTATACACAAAAATAAACTCAAGATGGATTAAAGACCTAAATGTGAGACCTGAAACCATAAAGCTCCTACAAGAAACATAGGTAGTGATTTCTTTGACATCAGCCTTAGCAGCATTTTTCTAGATGTCTCCTCAGGCAAGGGAAACAAAAGCAATATTAAACTAGGGATTATATCAAAATAAAAAGCTTTTGCACAGCAAAGGAAACCATCAAGAAAAGGAAAAGGCAACCTCCTAAATAGGAGAAAGTATCTGGAAACAATATATTCAATAAAGGGTTAATATCCAAATATATAAAGAACTTATACAACACAATATCCATTCTACACTTCATAGATCAAGGCATAATTTTGACTTTCAAGTCTTATCTTTAAGAAATGTATTTCATAAGGCTATAGATGCCATCTATAGATAGTAATTCCTTTGATGGATCTGGGAAAAGTAAGTTGAAAACCTTCTGGAAAGGATTCACCATTTTAGATGCCAGTAAGAACATCTGTGATTCATGGGAAGAGGTCAAAATATCACCATTAACAGGAGTTTGGGAAAAGTCAATTCCAACCCTCATGGAAGACTCTGAGTGGTTCAAAATTTCAATGCAGAAAGTAACTGCAGATTTGATGGAAATAACAAGAGAACTAGAATTAGAAGTGGAGCCAGATGTGACTGAACTGTTGCAATCTCATGATGAAACTTTAATGAATAAAGACGTGCTCCTTACAGTTGAGCAAAGAAAGTGGCTTCCTGAGATGAAATCTACTTCTGGTGAAGATGCTGTTAAGAATGTTGAAATGACAACAAAGGACTTACAATATTATATAAACGTAGCTGACAAAGCAGCACCAGGGTTCGAGAGGACTGAATCCAATTCTGAAAGAAGTTCTGGGTGTAACAAAACAGCATCACGATACAGAGAAATCGTTTACGAGTCAATTCACACGGCAAACTTCACTGCTGTCTTAAGAAATTGCCACAACCACCTGACCTTCAGCAACCACCACCCTGATGGGTCAGCAGCCATCAACATCGAGGCAAAACCCTTCACCAGCAAAAAGATGGACTTGCTGAAAGCTCAGAAAATAGTTATTAGTATTTTCAGCGATAAAGTACTTTTTAATTAAGATATATGTATATAGTTGCAGACATAATGCTATTACACACTTAACTGCCTACAGTATAGTGTAAACAAATTTTATATGCACTGGGAAACCTCTATAATGTTTCTCCCAAATGATAATATAGAAAAATTAACTAGCAATGCTCAACAATTGACCCCAGAAAAGGAAAACTAAAATCAGATATCTAGTAACTGTCAGTTCAATAAAAGAACTGTGGTTTGGCCAAACAGTACAAACCCAGTCATACCAGAGGCCTTAAAATTTGCATACTATATATGCTTTCAAATATAGCTCTTCTGATGAAATAACTTTTATGAACCAGTACTGGTAGGGAACTATCAATACAGATACAAAAAGTACCTACTTTGCCTGCTCCACTTGCTCCAAATACAACCCAAGGAAAGTGACCTGTACTGTTCCTAGATACTTTAAATTGCCCAATGGACAATTCAAAGTCTGGCAAATGGATTTCAATCAACCTCTCCCCTATCCCCAGTTTCATAGATAGAAATATGTTTTAGTCATGGTTTGTATGTTTTCTCACTGGACTGAAGCTTTCCCTTATTAGGCAGGCTACTGCCTTTTCTGTGGCTAAAATACCATTAGAAAAGACTGTCTCTACCTGGGGAATCCCCTTGAACTTCATAATGACCAGGAAACTTAGTTCCCTGGTCAAGGGTTTTAAAGACCTGTGCTTATTAGCCATTCTACAACACGTGCATTGTGCTTACCATCCTCAATCCTCAGCTAGTCAAATACACACTAATGGCATCATTAAGGCACAAGTGGCAAAATTTGTAGAGACCCTTTTAAATACTCAGGCCAAGGGGCACCTGGGTGGCTCAGTCAGTTAAGCATCTGACTTCAGCTCAGGTCATGATCTCATGATTCATGAGCACAAGTCCTGCATGGGGTGAGCTCAAGCCCCGTGCTGACAGGACGGAGCCTATGTGGGATTCTCTCTCCCTCTCTCTCTGCCCCTCATGGGATTCACTTTCCCTGTCTGCCCCTCACTCACTTGTGCCCACTCTCTAAAAAATAAAGTCGTAAGATGTCATTAACACTGCATTTTTAGAATACATACATACATACCCAGGCCAAAAGCACTGCCATTAGTCTTTCAGAATCCAGAAACTCTCTCTCAAGGCATCCAATCCATATGGCTCCTGCTCCTTTGATTCATAGTCAAGAAAAGGAAATATACTCTAATACTGTAAAGGTCTAATTACTTCTGTTGAAAATAACCATGTTCTGGTAGAACAGTCTTTCAACAGTGCACTCCTGGGAGACAAAGACTTCAAGCATCACTTCTTGTAACTCAGAGATTTAATCTATTGGAAATGACATCTCTAGAAAGACTCTTCAACTCTGTTAGAAAGGCTCAATTTTTCTACCACCAAAGAGATTTTTGGATCCATGTATCACTTCCAAACAAAGCACCAAACCCGAACTGGACTTGTGCACCAACAGGTGACCTGAAAGAAAGTATTTCCCAAGCAGGTGGCTTTCTGGGATGACTGCACCTATATACCTTCTTTCCCTTGCTTGTTCTCCCGTTTTCTTCTCCCTTTTTCATGGAAGGGTAATACTTCTGTCATCATTTCCCAATATCTTGCAAAAAGGGTAAGCTGCTCCAATTACTGGATTTGTTATCAGAAACCACTATCTGTCCATGACCCCTTAGTTTACCATGTAAGTAATTCTGTTGGAATCCCAGATGCAACTGTATGCCTGAATTGTTCCACAGGTCCTTTTTACAAAATTGAAATACTAAATCCACATATCACCAATCCCTGCCTCAATTTAATCCAACCCTAGGATGAGAGAATGTGATCCATCAAATACAGATTTGAAAGATACTGCACAGCAGTCACCATAAATCAGACCATTGCAGATTTGCTGTCAAACCCATGTATCTGGGTGGTCTTTCAATATAGAATACAGCATTTGAGTCTTGGCTGAATGATGCAAACACCTCTATATGGACCAATGGGCCCATAACTACTACTACTTATGAGGAAATCATATATACACACTTTCCAGCTACTCCTTCACATGTGGTGGTTTTGGCAAATTGCCCCTATGCTTAGGTAACTTATCATCTTAACAGCTGGACAATGAAAGGGCAGTGTGCTCTTACTGTAATTACTGTTCTGTCGTCATAACAATGAGAATCCTCCTACGAAGTCCAGCCCATTAAGCCTCCACAGTCACCTTGAACAGGAACTTCCTTGAGGCAAATAGGACTCCCGGTTTGCTTCCATAGAGATAGCCTTTCTCTCTTAGGCCAGAATAAGTGCTAATGACTGCATGATCAGAAATCTCTCTCTTAGGCCAGAATAAGTGCTAATGACTGCATGATCAGAAAGCTAGCCAACTTTGTAGCCAAGGCAACAAGCAGCGTACCAACAATGACTTGACTCACTGGCTAGAGCAGTTCTAGCTAATTGTATAGCCCTTGATTGTATACTTAATGAACAAGGAGGTATCTGTGTGACTGCCAATACTTCCTGTTGCACATGGATAAATTCCTCTGGGAAAGCAGAAATTCAACTGCACAAAATTAGGAAATTAGCACATTTCACCTAACAATCCATGGTCCTTTGATCACTTCAGCTGGTTACCTTCAGGTCTGGCCTCCTGGTTTAGAATCATTGAACTGGACTTGTCATTATTACTTTTAATTTTGCTTTGTAGAACTGTTATTAAGCTTTGTACCCATGGACACGAACCCTTTGTAAAAAACAATATGCCCAACAGGGTAATGTTAGCTCAAAATTTTGAGCTGATCTACCCACCCTTACAACACTTACGAGATACAGACTTTAAGTGGGAAATGCCCGAATTCCCCCTCCTACCCTTCCTTCTTACTCAAATGTGGCCTAAATGGTTTCCAACCTGGGTACTTTCTCTCCACTGTGAGACGTGACAACCAAAAAAGGTCCTTCCTGGTACTGAGGAACAAAATCACTAAATGCAGAAAACCTGAGTCCTGGTCATCCAATGAGAAACTGCCACATCTCAGCCAATGAGAAGTAACCACAAGCCTGAATTCTCCTCCTCCAAACTTCCCTTCAAACTCTCCCTCCCAACCTCTTCCTTTCCTCTATAAAAGCAAGCCCCTCTCCTTCATTCCTAGAGTTGCCTATGGTTTGCCATAGTTTTCATGTTTCAAATTGCATTTCTTCTGCTATTCCCAAATTAACTCATTTTGGTGGTAAAATAACTCTTTTATTTTTAAGGCTGACATTCCCCATTCTTTGGTGAGAAAATAGGATTGATGAACTCTTGTAAAAACGTCAGCTTCTCTACACTCATGGAAATAATGGGACAGAATTCATAGTTTATAAGTGGCGTGATTTTGCAACTTGTTTTTATAAATCCTAACAGTTTTACTCCGTTTTGACATTTAAATTAAAATGGAATTAAAACTACAAAACTTCTGGGGCGCCTGGGTGGCGCAGTCGGTTAAGCATCCGACTTCAGCCAGGTCACGATCTCGCGGTCCGTGAGTTCGAGCCCCGCGTCAGGCTCTGGGCTGATGGCTCAGAGCCTGGAGCCTGTTTCCAATTCTGTGTCTCCCTCTCTCTCTGCCCCTCCCCCGTTCATGCTCTGTCTCTCTCTGTCCCCAAAAATAAACAAACGTTGAAAAAAAAAAAAAAAAAAAAAAAAACTACAAAACTTCTGAAAAGAAGTCCCTTAACATTCTACAAGTCTTTTAAAAATACTGCTGACAATATGTCTACATATTTAAGCTCTGCTTACTTAAAATAACTACCCATTCAAATTAAAGACTCTTTCTATGAACTCTTATGCTTCGAAAGTATCAAGTTTAAAAATTATACTAACAATTTTCAATTAACTGATACTTTCCTCAGACAGAATCTTGAACTTTACAGGACTGAACTTGTAACAAAAAGGCTTTCTATAGGATTTAAGCCTCTCAGCCTAAACGCGTATAAAATAATCTGACATTATCTATAATATTAAGCACTGCGCTTTGCACTTTATATATACAGGTACATAATTCTTTCAAAACCCTTGGAGTCAGATGTGTTTCTCAATTCAGAATTTTGGGTTTTAGAATACAATACAGATACAGCATTTATTTTTTAACATCAGCAGGATTTGTGCTAGCATTCTGTAATTAAACATATTAATATTTCTACATCAAAATAGGACTTCATATTGTAAGTTCACACACAAATTTAGTTTTTAGAGCCCTCTGGATTAAAATAAACTCCTTTAACTCCTAACAGCCTACAAGGTGCATATCATTATTATCCCAAGAAGTGATCAGCATGAGGTGCCAGTCTTCCTATACTTGTAATAGTTGTTAAGTGTATCTCATTTGTCTGTAATTGCCTGGATTTAAAAAAAAAACAACACAGCACCTTCAACACAAATCAAGACAACCTGCTTACAATACCTTCTATTAAGAAGAGATCTGTATTCCCAATAGGCTTTCCTACTTAAGAAACTGTTAATATTCTGACCTTTTTAAGAATATGCTTTCCCAGCCCACATACAAGTAGAATCAAACAGTTCAACAACTTGCACATTTTCTGCTTGTCAGACAGGTGATTAATAAAAATCACTCACTGCACACCCAACTCATAAACCTAAAGAGGCAGTTACAGCATGGCAGTGGAGTCTCACAGGCCTAGGTTCAAAATCCCTGCTCTGTCACTTATCAGTGGAGTAAATTTGGGCAAGGAACTTAACTTTGACTTCATTTTTCTGAGATATAGTAAGATGTTATCACTACTTCACAAGGCTGTTATAAATGAGGTAGTGTATATGTAACAGTGACACCTGGCCACATTTGTGTGGCCACATTTGTGTACCACAAAATGTACAGAATAGCTACCACTGTTACTGCCCTAATGGATTGGTAACATATATAGGATTTTAGCTGATTTGGGGGGCAGGAAGTAGGTAGGCAGAGGCAGGAAGAGAGGCTAAGAGTTAATTTCAGAAACAATTTACAAGGATGGTCCAAACAGTAACACTTGTGCGTAAATCAGTATTTCCAATTTGCCCACAAGTTCCCAGACATTTCCAAGATCGCATCTCTTGGTGTAAAATGAATCCACAATAGAATATGCATAGTTGCAGACAAAGGAACCAGATCAATGCTGATGATCTCTTACATACAACTACTTATAACTCTTTCTGGCACAGACACCATTATTTTGTCCTTTCAAGCTCTTACTATCTTCTCTCCTTGGTTCCTCTGAGCGACAGATAACTGAAATCCATATTCTTATGAGACTATGTAAGAACAGGTATGAATGGCTAAAGGTAAACTTCTTTAGAACTGGTTACAATGAAAAGTAGCTCTCCTAACAAACCACTCAGCCATCCAGAAATTTTCTGAATTATTTTTGGAAATGTCAGTAATAGCTACAAGTCAGAGAGATGCACACTAATCTGGACAAGGAAGATACCAATACAATTAGTAGATCTGCATTAGGCAGATCAGATGGTAAATAGGCAATACTGCTCTGAATCAGTGATATATCTCAGAGATCAATGACCTAATCTGATATGTAGATAACTGGGGAAGGAGAAAAGGAAAGTAAAATGGGTAAGGATAGTCAAACAATATTTAGGTTATTTAACTAAATTAAAATTTCTACGTATTCACGTTAACATAGTAACATATCCTCATTTTAAATATTTGAAATTTATAGAACTTATAGATACATTTTTATAAGACAGTCCAATTTTCTCCCTTGTTCTACATAGTTCGCCTCAGGAAAACAGTATCATTCAATATTCTGAAGTTAGTGAATACCATAAATCTAAGAGATGAGTATGTTTTTAAAAATGTAGTTATCAATGCAAACCATCCTTTCTCTCCATTTCCATATAAAGAAAAAGAAAACCAATTATTTTTTAAAGTGGCCTGTAATTACCATGTTGAAGACTGAACTTTGTTATAGCTGGCAACCAAATCTGAAGGAGTTGGGACACAGACAGAAAATTATCAAAATGGACTCTGATGTTTAAACTGTGGTACAGCCATCTAAAGAGATTACTTGATAGAAGAGTTCAAAGGAGTAGATTATCCCATTCAAAATTCTTTGAGGATAATGTGAGAATTCTGGGAAGTCAAATGATTATAAAAATCAGGAGAACAGATGAAGAATCTAAGGTTAAGAAAAAAATGTATTCCAGGACTAATCCTTAGAAAAGAAAATAAGAAATACTAAGAGAAAAAAAAATGTATCTTCTGAACAAAAAGTTAACCAGAAAACTAAGAAAACCAAATTTAAGAACTGAAAATGGAAATCTAGAAAGAAAGCAAGACCAGTTAATAGCTGAGAATATAGAGGATAAGGATAAAGAGATTTTTAATTGAAATGGAGGGTTGCTGTTGTTTTTTTAACTTCCTGGAGGCTTATAAATTCTCATTATCTAGAATGGTGAAAGAGAAACAGTACTCCAGAGTGGTACCTTATGCAGCAGTCTCATCCACTTCTCAAAAGTCCCTTCTTTACCCATAAATCTAGTGTACTTGTTTGAACCAGATCCATTTTATAATATAGTCATGTATATTAGGAACTCCATTTGGCTCAGCAAAATCCTGAATCCCAAACATTAAGCAAAAGTAGTCAATAGACAAGCGTACTTTAGATACAGTCAGTATACCTTTTTAAAGTACAAGCAAAACTAGTACTAGAATTCTATTTTAAAACAGCCTCTATTACAACAGTGTCCTTGCTAAGAGAGAAAAAAGTTGCCCTTTAGTGGCAAAAATGTTTCTTATTTAGAATCATGGACTTTTAACTCTAAGACGCTAAAGATTATTTACAAATAATGAAGACAAAGACAGGCTAAACCTATTGAAGATTATAAAGCGACTTGACAGAGATTTGCTGGAGCTAGGACTCTTGTCTCTGGTGTAGTGCTGTATGGCCAACTTACGACATCTGTAGCAAAGCCTCCCTACCCCTTAGGACTAATGGTATACTGAGAAACTCTGACATACAGAATACTAAAACTACTATCAAGTTTCCTCAAGGTGAAAATGTTATAAATTCACGCAAGAACTTAATTTTACCTTTCCTTCAATACTGAAGAACAAAAAAAGTAGTCTGTAGCTGTAAGTGGGCAGAAGGACAAGTAAAAATTCCCAGGTGCTTACATGAGCTTGTGTAAGGTTTGGGCAAGGCTGGTTTATCACGCCACCACCATCCTCATGAATCCTGCTACATTTCAGGTCAAACAATTAGATGGAAGGGACTGAATTCCCACTCTTCTGAAAGTTGAACCAATGGTTGATTTGCCTCCTGTTCACCCTATCCTCAGCTATGAGGGCCCAGTAATGCCTTGTGCCACATTGTGAGACCTGAGAGACACCAACCTCTATGGAATTATAGTTAACAATTATGGTCAGAAAGCAAAGTCAGACCTACATGTCACCAATGGCCTACACTCTGTAACAGCTTAGACTGCAAAGTATTTTAATCATAAAACACTATTTTTCTGTCTCAAAACTATTTATAATGAGTTCCATAATTCTTTCATCAATAATTTTCTCTGTGCTAGATTATAAGCTCTTTGAAGTTAATGATCATGTCTTTACCTTTTGTATTCTCATGGTATCTATTTACTCTAGAAACAGAGTACATACTAAATGTATACCTGTTAATTTACTCTCTCAGCAGCTACCCTAAACCACAGAAACCAAAGTAACCATGGGGACATGAGAAGGACTAATAAAGAAAAAAAATACACAAAAACAAAAAAAACAAAACCCCAAACCAAACTACCAGTTATTTCAGGACTCCTGATGTGGCAGGAAAAAAAAAAAAAACCCAGCAAGAAGGTAAGTTGGGCTTTCCTAAATCACTATTTGGCCCAATTTCACAGATTATCCTTCAACACAGATAAATTTGCAGCATGTTAAACTCAGGTGTCTATGTTTTAGACAGAAATTTGGAAAGGACGGACCAAAATCTCAGTGTAATTACAAATATTTCGCATATAACCAAACAGGAATTCCCTGTGATAATTTCTCAAAGTTCTCATTAAAAAAACTTAAGAAAAAGGTAAATAAACCAAACAACTTCATAGAAAAATTGTATTTACAACTCCATCCAAAAGCAGTTTTTAAAAGCAAACAATGTAACACTTGAAAAAAATCTATGCTCACCCAAAATTGCCAAGTCTAATAAATATTAACGTAATACTTCATCAAAAATAAGGCAATAACCCAAGATATTCATTAATGATTTCTCCACCTTCCATAACTAGGTAGAACTACTCTATCTAGTAGCAAATGATACTTCATTTCATTTCAGCATGTCTGAAATCCTTAAGGACAAAAGTGATAAAATAGGATCTTTCTTCTTCATTAGACTCTTAGAACACTTGAAGGAAAATAATTTCTAAAGCACAAAGAGGTAAAGAGGTAAAACCTTTCAAAAAGATACTCAGTGTTCAAAATTCAAGAATGCAATATTAATACACAATGGGCATTAGGTGAATATATGCAATACAGTGATAGCAAATTAATTTATTTAGTACTTTTTCCATTCCATATCATCAGGAGGATTGATTTCAACTTTCCTTTTACCTACATCAGACCAGTTGGTACTCAAAACTGTACCACCAGACTCCATCTGCAATAAGAAATAAAAATAGATTAATCTCTGGACCATATAATCAAAATAGTATTTTTCTAAAAATGTTCCAAGCATAGAGTTCCAAATATAAGCTGTGTTTGTCACAAGATAAACACAAGATATCACTTTGATTTAATCTTATGCTTTTCAGAGAAGTTAACCATGTTCTCCACAACCTAAGAAGGAAACTCTAAAGTAAGGTAGAAGCCATCATGTTCATACACACTGTCTTATTTCCTTCTGCTAATCAGCACTGAGGCATAATGTGGAAAATCTACCTTCTGATGAAAATACAATTGGCTCCCAAAGAAAATTCTTAATCTCTTTCATTAAAGATAGTAGAGACCAGGCAAAGTAAACTCTTTCGATAGTAGCTGAACAGAACTTTAAGAGACCCTTCTTAAAGCTCTGTGACAATATATACCAGGGAACATGGAATTTTTTTCAAATCACACACAGGTACTTAATATCAGTATCTCAGTAGAGAACCGGTTATCGATTTACCATCTACAGAATATACCTCCTACTAACAACCCTAGCATATTCATAAATACATTTCAAAAAACTTCTAGACATTTGTTATCTTAATGGAATAAAAATTCATCGACTTGGATCAGAGCAAAAAATGTGAATTATTAAAATCTAAACATTTTTACAAAACCAGTTGTGTTGCTAGCAAATGTATAAAGTTATACAATTACACTGGAACCTTGATATAACCCCATGCCCCACACTCTCTGTCAAGCTCTCTTACATGGGTTCCTTTGCATGGAATATTCTCCATCCCAGCTTTCTTTCTATTCTTTAGTTACTCTCTAAACATGACCTATCACCATTTCTCTGTGGCCTCATTTGACCCTAATCAGGACTCTACCCTTGTAGGATTTGTACTCTGCATGAAAATAGTTACCATTAATATAATACACATCCCACTACTGTTAGAATTTTAAGGATCTGATTTCTTTTATACCTGCTTCCCACCCTTGGTTCCAACTAAAGCTGAGAGCTCCTACAAAGCAAGAAAACTATCTTACCAACACTTATATACTAGATCTAAGCACAATCGTTGAGCACATGGTAGGCTTCAAAAAAAATACTGATACCTATTGTTTGTAAATGGTATGTTTGTAAATGGTCTGCATGTGGGAACAGACCTATACTTGAATCAAACTACATGGTGTATAATGCGTATTTCAAGTAATGCCTTCTTTCATTAGGATATAAGTGCTTGTAAACATATGTTAGCAGCATATGGGAAGAGCCCTGTGCTTATCTCACTAAACTACACTGTGTATAAACTGTTGTTCAAGTAACATCTTCTCTCATTAACACAAACCCACTAACACCCTAAATCCCAATCCTAACCCCTAAACCTAACCCTAAAACCCAAACCCTAAACCTAACTCTAACCCTAAATCAAACCCTCTGGAGAGTTCTCTAAACTTCGGGATATAAGGAACATACTCTCACCCTGCCATAAACCCTAACCTAACCCTACATCTGAGGAAAAAAAAAAAAAGAGAAAGTAGTGGTATATATACAATGGAGTATTACTAAGCCATAAAAAAAAAAAGAATGAAATCTTGCCATTAACAATGACACGATGGAGCTAGAGAGTAATATGCTAACTGAAATAAGTCAGAGACAAATACCACGTGATTTCACTCATTATTTGAAATTTAAGAAACAAACCAAAGAGCAAAGGGGAGAAGAAGAAAAAAAAGAGAGAGAGGCAAACCAAGAAAACAGCCCCTTAACTATAGAGAACAAACTAACGGTTACCAGAGGGAGGTGGGTGGGGGCATGTGTTAAACAGGTGGTAAGGATTAAGGAAGGCACTTGTGATGAGTACCAGGTGTTGAACAGAAGTGCTGAATCTCTATTTTGTAAACCTGAAACTGATATTGCATGTATGGTAACTGAAATTTAAATAAAAACTTAAAAAAATAAATAAATACAAACTTTATTATTATTATTTTTTTTATTTTTGAGACAGAGACAGAGCATGAATGGGGGGAGGGTCAGAGAGAGAGGGAGACACAGAATCGGAGGCAGGCTCCAGGCTCTGAGCTGTCAGCACAGAGCCCGAAGTGGGGCTCGAACTCGTGAACCACGAGATCATGACCTGAGCCGAAGTCGGACACTTAACTGACTGAGCTATCCAGGCGCCCCGTTAAATACAAACTTTAAAAAGAAACAAACTACTCCTAAAAAGACTACAGAAAGATTTAATTTGAAATTTGATATTTACTCAAGACATCTGTTTCCCCAATTTAGCATTTCCCTCTGAGTATTTTATACATGTTGGTCTTTTTGTCCCAATTAGACTGGGAGATCAGAGTCTATTTTGTTTGTTTTCCCATAGCACGTGGTATGTTCTAGGTCAATGCTGACAAAGCGTGGCTTGTTTTATGGGTGTAGATGGTTCAATTACTACTAGCAAAGCCTCTGTATGAAAATGGATGCAGATTCTATAATCTTTGAAATTTTACACACTATTCTGTCCAGCACACTCTTAAAAAAGTCAATGTTGAAACTGACTTCTCTTCCTGGGGACACAGGGTAGATGTACTTTAGCCAACTCTTCCCATAAAGTACTATTAAAAATCTCTGACATTATATATATGTAAACAGACATAAGAAAACTCTAAAAGATGAAGGGAAGTAAACAAATCAGCTAGGGACCTTGGGAGCCAGGGAACAACATAATATGGTGGTGAGTCTCTGGGTTTTCTTTTTTGTCTCATGTCTTACAGTTGCTGCTGAAGAAGCTGGAAACACTAAGAGGCACAAATAAAGCTCCAACAAAAACCTGATTTCTCTAGCAAAAAAATTAGACAAAAAGACCACTTAGGAAGACAGAAAAGTTTTAGACTATAATCACTCCACTGCAGCTAAACACCACAGATAAAAACTATGGTTCCATTCCCACCCAAGGCCAGCAAAGGCTGAGTGGGAAGCCTAGACTTCCATCCATGCTGGGCTACCATGAACCCACCTCCTCTGCCACCTGTGGTGGCAGTGAAAATCACATAGATATAATATCTATCCCATTGCCAACAGTAACAAGGGGATGCCTGAGATGTATAAGGAGGCTGATTAGGGTATCTGGATTTCTACTTCCATCTAGCAATAATAAAGGGATGCCCTCCCTTCCTCTGCCAGAGCGGATGGGCAAGAAAGCCAACTGAGATGGGGGTGAAATAAGATCCGGTTGCACAGCAGAACATGAAAATGTCCAGGTTTCAAATGAAAATCACTTGTTGTTGGTAAAAAAAAACACCAAGAACCAGGAAACTTTCATACTTTTTTTTTTTTTTAAAGGCAATCAATAGATGCTAATGTTGAGATGACAGAAATGTTAAAATTATCTGATAAAGATTTTAAAGTAGTCATAGTAAAAATGCTTTAACTGAGAATTATGAAGTTACTTGAAAAAAATAAATAGAAAAACTCAGCAAAGAAAAAAAGACACAAAAAAGTCAAACGGAAAGTTTCAGAATTAAAACTACAATTGAAATAAAAAGGTAAGCAGATAGGCTAAAGAATAGAAGGGACAGAGAAAAGAATCAGTGATCTTGAAACCAGGACAATACAGATCACTTAATCTGAACAACAAAGAGAGAAAAGAGATAAAATGAAGATAGTCCCAGGGATGTGTGAAAATTGTAACAAAGTATTTAACATTTATATCATCAGGTTCCAGGAAGGAGACAAAGGAGGCAGAACTAAAAAATTACTCAACAAAATAATGGCCGAAAATTTCCCAAATTTGTCAAGACACCTAACCCTACAGATTCAACAAACCCCAATCAGCATAAACCCAAAGAAATCCTTGCTGACAGAAAATCTGTCATGAGCAGATCTAAAAGAATGATTAAAGAAAGTTCTCTAAAATAAGAAAGAACAAATGACAGAATCTTAAAACATTACAAATGAAAAAAGATAACAATATAGGTAAATATAAAAGAATTTGTTTTTTCTCTTGAGCTTTCTAAACTACATTTGATGGTTAAGTGAAAATATAACACTGTATGATGTGGTTCTAAATGTACGTAGAGGAAATATTTGTGAAAATTATAAACGAGAAAGGGTAAAGAACATAGAGGGAGGTCTGGTTTCTATACTTCACTCAAACTGACAAGAAAAATGACACCAGTAAACTATGATAAGCTATGTATAATATGGCTACTGTAATATCCAGAGCTACCACTAAAAATGCTATACAAATAAGACACACTAAAAAATATACATAAATCAGAATGAAATTAAAAAATAATCAAAAGTACTCACAGGAAGATAGGAAAAACAAAATTAAAATACAGAACAAAAATAAAATGGTACACTTAAACTCCTAACATATCAAAAATTAAATGTAAATGATCTAAATACATCAATTAAAAGACAGTGACTGACAGAAGAGATTAAAAAACATAATCCAACCATTTGCTGTCTCCAAGAAATTCCCTTTAAAATAGTAGGAATCAATCAATTTAAACATGATATATAGATAGGTTGGAAATAAAAGAACAGAACAAGATACGTCATGCAAACAATCAAAAAACAGAAGAATTGACTATATTAATATCAAAGAAAATTACCAGAGCTAAAGAATGACATATACATATGTTAAAAAAGGCCAATCCACCATGAAGATACAGCAATCCTAAATGCATATGCACCAAACAGAGCTGCAAAATATGTGAAGCAAAAATTGACAGTACAATAAGACAAAATCAGCAAGGATACAGATTTCACAAGAATATCAAGATAAACCAAAAATTAAAAGATCCAAAAAACTGATGGAATTGATCCATGAATTCAGCAAAGTTTCAGGAAATAAAATCAACGCACAGAAATCGGTTGCATTCCTATATACCAACAATAAAGCAACAGAAAGAGAAATCAAGGAATTGATCCCATTTACAGTTGCACCAAAAACCATAAAATACCTAGGAATAAATCTAACCAAAGAGGTGAAAAATCTATATACTGAAAACTATAGAAAGCTTATGAAAGAAATTGAAGAAAACACAAAAAAATGGAAAAAGATTCCATGCTCCTGGAAATGAAAAATATTGTTAAAATGTCGATGCTCCCCAAAGCAATCTACATAGTCAATGCAATCCCTATCAAAGTAACACCAGCATTCTTCACAGAGCTAGAACAAACAATCCTAAAACATGTATGGAACCAGAAAAGACCCCGAATAGCCAAAGCAATCTTGAAAAAGAAAACCAAAGCTGGAGGCATCACAATCCTGGACTTTCAGATGTATTAGAAAGCTGTAATCATCAAGACAGTATGGTACTGGCGCAAGAACAGACACTCAGACCAATGGAACAGAATAGAGAACCCAGAAATAGACCCACAAACGTATGACCAACTCATCTTTGACAAAGCAGGAAAGAATATCCAATGGAATAAAGATAGTCTCTTCACTAAGTGGTGCTGGGAAAACTGGACAGCGACATGCAGAAGAATGAACACAGACCACTTTCTTACACCATACACAAAAATAAACTCAAAATGGATGAAAGACCTCAATGTAAGACAGGAAGCCATCAAAATCCTCGAGGAGAAAGCAGGCAAAAACCTCTTTGACCTTGGCCACAGCAATTTCTTACTCAACACATCTCTGGAGGCAAGGGAAACAAAAGCAAAAATGAACTACTGGGACCTATCAAAATAAAAACCTTCTTTCTGCACAGCAAAGGAAACAACCAGCAAAACTAAAAGGCAACTGACAGAATGGGAGAAGACACTTGCAAATGACATGCCAGATAAAGGGTTAATATACAAAATCTATAAAGAACTTATCAAACTCAACACCCAAAAAACAAATAATCCAGTGAAGAAATGGACAAAAGACATGAATAGACACTTCTCCAAAGAAGACATCCAGATGGCCAACCAACACATGAAAAAATGCTCACCATCACTCATCACCAGGGAAATACAAATCAAAACCACAATGAGATACCACCTCACACCTGTCAGAATGGCTAACATTAACAACTCAGGCAACAACAGATGTTGGCGAGGATGTGGAGAAAGAGGATCTTTTTTGCACTGTTGGTGGCAATGCAAGCTGGTGCAGCCACTCTGGAAAACAGTATGGAGGTTCCTCAAAAAACTAAAAATAGTGGGGCGCTTGGGTGGCTCAGTCGGTTAAGCGGCCGACTTCAGCTCAGGTCATGATCTCGCAGTCCGTGAGTTCGAGCCCCACGTCGAGCTCTGTGCTGACAGCTCAGAGCCTGGAGCCTGTTTCAGATTCTGTGTCTCCCTCTCTCTGACCCTCCCCCGTTCATGCTCTGTCTCTCTCTGTCTCAAAAATAAATAAACGTTAAAAAAAAAACTAAAAACTAAAAATAGAACTACCCTATGATCCAGCAATTGCACTACTAGGCATTTCTCCACGGCATACAGGTGTGCTGTTTCAAAGGGACACATGAACCCCCATGTTTATAGCAGCACTATCAACAATAGCCAAAGTATGGAAAGAGCCCAAATGTCCATTGATGGATGAATGGATAAAGAAGATGTGGTATATACATACAATGGAGTATTACTCGGCAATCAAAAAGAATGAAATCTTGCCATTTGCAGCTACGTAGATGGAACTGGAGGGTATTATACTAAGTGAAATTAGAGAAACACAAAAATCATGACTTCACTCATATAAGGACCTTAAGAGACAAAACAGATGAACATAAGGGAAGGGAAACAAAACTAATATAAAAACAGGGAGGGGGACAAAACATAAGTGACTCATAAATATGGCGAACAAACTGAGGGTTACTGGAGGGGTTGTGGGAGAGGGGATGGGCTAAATGGGTAAGGGGCACTAAGGAATCTACTCCTGAAATCATTGTTGCACTATATGCTAACTAATTTGGATGTAAGTTTTAAAAAATAAAATTAAAAAATAGAAAAAATAAAAATAAAAGGTAAAATTGATACTTCTACAACACTCCTCCCAACAACAAAATATACCTTCTTTTCAAGTGAAACATACACTTGAAATAGACTGAACGCTGGGCAATAAAACAAAGAATGTAAATCATAAAATACATGGTCTCAAATCACGATGGAATAAAATTAGAAACCAGTAATAATATGATAACATGGAAATCTCCAAACACTTGGAAACTGAACAACATACTTCTAAACAAACCATGTGATGTCTCAAATGAAATCAAAATACATATAAAACTGAATGAAAATATAACATTAGAATTTGTGAGAGAGCTAAAACCCTAAGAAGGAAGTTTACAGCATAAACACACACAAAAGAAAACACAGTATCAAATCAATAATCTAAACTCACATCTGAACAACCTAAAAAAATAGCAAAATAAACCCAAAGCAAGCAGATAGGAGAAAATAGCAGAAATGAATGAAATTTATAATAAAAAGTTGAAAAAAAATGAAGTAAACAAAGAGTTGATTCTTTGAAAAAAATTCACTAACATTGACAAACCTCTACATCAAGACTGGGGGAAAAAAAAAGACAAATTGCCATCACAGGAATGAAATGGAGTATCACTAAAGACTCCGCACATATCACTACAGCTTAGATAAAACAGAATAAATGCTCAAAAACACAAACTGCCACAAGACACTCAATATGAAATAGATAATCTGAACAGTCCTATTAACTATTAAATTTGTAATTTAAAATCACACCAAAAGAAGAAATGCGCAGGCCTACATGGTTTCACTAAAGAAAAAATTAACACCAATTCTACACAATCTCTTCTAAAACACCGAAGAGGATAGAGCACTTTCTAATTCATTTATGAAGTTGGTATTACACTGATACCAAAACCAGACAAAGGCAGTATAAAAAAGAATACTACAGACCAATATCCCTCATGATACAGATACAAAAATCCTTAACAAGGTATCTGAAAATAGAATTGAACAACACATAAAAGGAATTACACACTATGACCAGGTGAGGCTTATCCAAAGGATGCAAGGCTGGTTCTAGTTGAATCAGTCACATTAATCATACAAAATCACCACTGTTAACAGGTTAAAGAAGAAAAATTACATAATCATATTGATCACTGCAGAAAAAAAGCATTCAAATTCAAAAAGCCAACAGCCAACAGCTGTGCAGTGTTGGTGGTATAGTGGTGAGCCTAACTGCTACCTTCCAAAAAGTCAACAGCCACTCACGATAAAAATCTCACACAAGGAATAGAGAACTTTTAACCTGATATAGCATCTACAAAAAACCTACTGCTAACCTACTTAATGGTGAAGGAATGAATAGTTTTCCCTTAAGCTGGGGAACAAAGCACAAATATCCACTCTCACCACTCTTACTCAACACAGTGCTGCAAATTCTAGCCACTGCAATATGGAGAGAAAAGGAGAGAAAAGCCACAAATATCAGGAGGGGAAAAAAAAGTCCCCATTTGAAAATATGACTGTCTACCTAGAAAACTGCAAGCAATTTACCAAAAAATCTCCCAGAATAAGTGAGTTCAACAAGGTCAGAATGTAAGATAAACCAAAAAAAAAAAAACCAAACAAACCTGTATTTCTAAATACTAGCACATGGACACCAAAGTTAAATCTACAATACCATTTACAATCACTCAAAACAAGAATTAAATATTTAGGTATATCTTGCAAAACATGTACAGGATGTGCTGAAAACTGCACAATACTGATGAAGAAATCAAAGATTGGACTGGAAAATTCAACACAGTAAAAATGTCAATCTCTCCAAATTTATATACTGTTCAACAGGATTTTTTGGTACCTACAGACAAAACATTCTAAAGCTTATGTGGAAACACAAAGGAACTAGAATATCTAAAACAATTTTGAAAATGAAGAATAAAGTAGAAGGAATGACTTCCTGGTTTCAAAAGTTACATAGCTAAAATAATCAAGACTAGTATTAACAGAGGGATAGACATGCAGATCAATGAAATAATTCAGAAATAAACAGACAAATATGCTCAACTGATTTTCGAGCAACACAAAAACAGTTCAAGGGAAGAAAGACAGCTTTTTCAACAAGCAGTCTAGAGCAACTGAACACACATAGGCCAAAAACACCACCCCCCCCCCCCCCGCCAAAAACCTCAACCTACATCTCTGCTTTATATAAAAATTACCTCAAAATAGATCATGGACTTCAATGTAATAAGTGAAAGTATAAAAGTTTTATTGAAAGGGAAAACACAGCAGAAATCTTTCAGATCTAGAACCAGGCAAAGAGTTCTTACACTTGATACTAAAAGCATGATCCATAAAAGAAAAAACTGATAAACTGGATTTCATCGAAATGAAATACTTTAGCTCTGCAAAAGACCATCAAGAAAATAAGAAGACAAACTACAGGCTGAGAGAAAATATTTGCAAACTATGTATCTCCCAAAGACTTGCCAAATTAGTAGTGGTACAGTTTAAAGAGGGGAAGGGGTGGAAGGAAGTGGGTATGGCTATAAAATGACACGAACAAAGGAATCCTATGGCAGTGGAAATGTTCTCTGTCCTAACTATCAATAACATGGTTGTGATACTGTACTGTAGTTTTACAAGGAGATTCCACTAGGGGTAACTATGTAAAGGATACAAGGGGCTTCTCTATATTATTTCTTATAACTGCATATGAATCCACAATTATCTCAAAGTAAGAAATTTAATTAAAAGAAAACCTTTTTAAGTCAACAGTGAAAAGTTGAATCATGACAAGTTATGACATAGTAACTTATGTGGAATATCTGAGTTTCTAAGACATTAACTAAATGCTAATTTGAATATCCCTTGAAAGAAGAGTGACATTTCCAAAGCTACTGGTAAAAGTCAAAGGATTACATCTTCAAGCAAAATAATCAATACAGTTCTACAGTGAGGACTTGTCATTAAAATTCCAAAACTTGAGGCCTAATTAGGTGGCATCTGTTGTCTGGCAAAGGCCTAAATTTTCTTATTCAATAGACAAAATTATTAACAAACCAATGAATAATTAACATGCACCTTCTACTTGCCAAACACTGTTCTGGAAGTTTCCCCTCTATGTTCTTCATCTCTGACACTGAGGCTATACATGGTTCTAACGGAAGCGCCTTCAGCTACCGTGATAAATCCAACTACCATAATTAGAGTATTTCTTAAGCTTTCCAAGTTCTAACTTAATAACTAAAACATATTTATTTGGAATAAACCACTTACTTCTCAACTACCCCACAAGTTTCCAACTTCCTCAATAATTAGTCTAAGTTTAGAGCGGGAAGAAATGTTCAGATGAAGCCTATTCAAAACCACAGTACATGCAATTTTGTTTAAAATTGCCTAATTTCTTTTAAATTTTCTGAAATTTACTACTAAAGTATGCTTTTTTCAAGCGTATGTTCTTACAAATGATTTGTTCATGGCACGTTTCACTTCATCAGAACCATCTGAATAGATCTGCTGAAATAATTTGTTTAAAGCTGCATCTCCCTCCAACTTCTCATTTTTTTCTTCTTCTTTGATCTCACCGACCAATTTATCCCAATTTCTTGTATAATGAGATGATGACGGATATAAGTTCTTTACATCTATAGAGTAAAAAAGATAGAAGTGATTAATCAACACGTGATGACTATGTCAAAAATATGTAAACTTTGTGACCGTGGTATAAAGAACATTGTAACAGTTTATAGTTCACTGAATTTCATATTTATAACAAATGTCTTTTTGGATAAAGTTTATTAATTTTGAGGGGGGGGAGAGACAGTGTTTTATTTATCTATCTATTTATTTATGAGAGGCCTGGGGAGGGGCACAGAGAGTAAGAGAGACAGAATCCCAAGCAGGATTGTCACGTTGTCACGCTGTCACGCTGTCAGCATCGAGCCTGACGTGGGCTCTATCTCACAAAATGTGAGATCATGATCTGAGCTGAAATCAAGAATCAAGACACTTAACTAAGCCACCCAGGCACCCCTCTAATAAATATCTTTCTGATATATACATCAACAATCAGACTTACACTTATCAAAACTGAATCAGTATAATGTAAAATCTGGGAATTTTTTTTGAGCAAAATAAAGTGTACATTTTTGGTACATTATCCAAGATTAGATTAAAAACAGACTCTTTGTGTTAATAATGGGGGGGACTGGGTGAGAAGTGTACTGGAACTTTTATATTTATAGAAAAGTTGCAAAAATAGTACAAATAATAAAAGATAATAAATAATAATAGTGTTTGTATTTATTTTTTTATTATGAAATTTATTGTCAAATTGGTTTCCATACAACACCCACTGCTCATCCCAACAGGTGCCCTCCTCAATGCCCATCGCCCACTTTCCCCTCCCTCCCATCCCCCTAAATAGTGTTTTTTAAAATGATGCTTAAGAAATTTCTCTTATAAATAAGATTTTAATAAATGTTAAAAATGTGGCTTTTCCTTGGGGTGCTTGGATGGCTCAGTTGGTTAAGCATCTGACTCTTGATTTTGGCTGAAATCATAATTTCATGGTTTCATGAGTTTGAGCCCTGTGTCAGGATCCGCACACTGATCATGCAGAACCTGTTTGGGATTCTGTCTCTCTCTCTCTCTCTCTCTCTCTCTGCCCTTCACCTGCTCATGTGCTCTCTCAAAACAAATAAACTTTAAATAAAAAATGTGGCTTAGTTTTTCTGAGGTACTCCTGTATCTTTCAAAGTATAAACTGAAAATATAAGTAATTATCCATACAATTAGACAGTGAGTTAAGACTCCATCCTCTCTCCACGTTAAAATATTTGATTACTTTGATAGGAAATAATAATTCTTCTTAAATGATGAAAAATACACCAGGCAATAATCCAGAGCTCAATGTCCACTAACGCACACATAGAAAACTTTAGTATCTGTAGGGCACGTTGAAGTTAATGGAAGCTGCTTGCAGCCAGACAGGCTACTGACTAGCCCAGGGGCTCAGGGCACTGCCAAGACTACCCTAAAGACTAATGGAATCAAGAGCCCCACCCACCCACCCCACCCCCACACAAATAATTAAAAACTAATCTACATAGTAGCTATAAGAGCAGTGCTGTTTACTCTCCAATGGAAATACAATGCAGGCACAAATGTGAGCCACATACATAATTTAAAAATTTCTAGTAGCCACATTACTAAAAAGAATCAGATGAAATTCATTTTAATATTTAACCTAATATATTCAAAACTGTATCAACCTCAACACAAAATCAATATAAATATATTAAGATATGTTGTAATTTTCCTTTCATAAGATCTTCAAAATCTGTATTTTATACTTCCAGCACAACTCAATCCAGACTAGTCATTTCAAATGCTCAGTACGTACAATGGTGACTATACTGGAAAGTGTAGCTACAAAGCTTTAAAAAACACCCGATTCAAAGTTTCTCTATTAATATATTACGACACACTAAAAAAAACTATATAGGGGTGCCTGGGTGGAGCAGTTGGTTAAGGGTCCGACATGATCTCACGGCTTATGAGTTCGAGCCCTAGGTCAGGCTCTGTGCTGACAGCTCAGAGCCTGGAGCCTGCTTCAGATTCTGTGTCCCTCCCTGGCTCTGCCCCTCCCTCGCTCATGCGCTCTCTCAAAAATAAACGTTAAAAAATATATATATGTATTTATTATTTATTATAAATATATTAGGACACACTGAATGTCCCTCTTCCTCTACTGCCTCTCTATCTCCCGTTCCTCAAAATAGTTCAGAAATGAGAAACCACTAACTGTTCATTTTGTTGTTCCATCCTTTCCCTTCGCCTATAAACCAACTTTCTCCCTATCTATCTCCCAGCAAACCTAACCAAACCATAATACCTCACACAGTTTTATTTAGGTTAAGCATATGGTTTTCCAATCTACTCTTCCTCTACCAGTAATCCCCTCTTGATCTATGTACATTTTCACTAGTAGCCAAAGAAAACAAACAAACAAAACAATACAGGTTACAGTAAATTAAGAGCCTAAAAAAACATGGGTTTAATTAATCCTAATGCTGACTCCCCAGAGAATGAAAACACAGATTCTAACTTCCACTTTACACACAAGAAAACTGGCTCAAACGTGTTAAGCAACTTGCCCTTATCTGCAGTCTCCAGCTTGCAGGACACAGGAATCTGACAAGCATATTAATTCCTTACAAAAATATACCAGGACAGGAGGAATAACATCTGAAATATCCAAGGCACTGTGTTTAGAAAAACTCTGCCACTGTAACACTAAAAATCTTTAGATTTAATCTCAGAAAAATTTTAACACCTGTAGATGAAAGATAAACTACTGAGGGATGGTAACCTAACTTCCCTGCTCATTCATTATAATATCAAACAATTGCAAAGATACTCATGTCAGCAGATTTTCCACTGTTAGAAGATGCAGGAACAACCAGTATCACATACAGAGTTTATGTAAGAACCAGACCCAGATCCTGAAGACCAGGGTTTAGTCCTCGACAATGAAAATTGCCAGGTGATCTTAAGCAATCTGCTTCTTCTCTGAGCCTATAAAACAGGGCTGCCTAATTCAGAGGGCTGTTGTTAGAATTCAGTGATATTCGACATTTAAAGTGTTTCTTTAAAAAAAATACTTGAACTATATATATAAACCTCAGCCCCCAAATCCCAGAGAGTCAGCCCCAAAAGAACTACATAGCATCTTTCCTATGTCTTTCAAATAAAGTGTGAAAGCAGAAGTTTAAGAGCTTAAATACCAACTTCAAATACTTCAATATAAAAACTATCTGTTGATGTCAATTTCCTGGTTTTGCTAATTACACTATAGACTAGTTATGATGCTCTCATGCAGGGAAGCCAGGTGAAGGGCACATGAAAACTCTTAGTATTTCTGCAACTTTCAAAATAAAACTAAAATAAATGATCTATTGGCTAACTCAGGGTTTTCTAAAAGGTGCCACAAGGAAATGTGTTTTCTGTCACAGAAGAAGGCAGTGAAAAATCTAAAAGTGGCTGAAACACAATGTTAGCTCATTTTGGTCATCAAATTGGAACATTAATCAAAAAGAAATTTTTCTCCTCCCATTAATGAGGCCAATGCTGTAAAATACACTCTTAGATTGTAGTTCTAGGAGGGTCTAGCATATTAAATATTCCATTAGAAAAATACCTGTCTACTGCATATACTTAAAACTGACCCAATGTAATATATATATAATGGAGTATTACTCAGCAATCAAAAAGAATGAAATCTTGCCATTTGCAACTACATGGATAGAACTAGAGGGTATTACGCTAAGTGAAATTAGTCAGGGAGATAAATATATGACTTCGCTCATATGAGGACTTTAAGACATAGAACAGATGAACACAAGGGAAGGGAAGCAAAAATAATATAAACAGGGAGGGGGACAAAACATAAAAGACTCTTAAATATGGAGAACAGAGGGTTACTGGAGGGGTTGTGGGAGGGGGGATGGGCTAAATGGGTAAATCACTGTTGCACTATATGCTAACTAACTTGGATGTAAATTTAAAAAATTAAATTACATTTAAAAAATTTTTTAAAAATAGAAAAAAAAAATTGACCCAATATAAAGTAGCCTGTCCCTTAAAGGGTTAAAAACAATCGACCCTAGTTTTCTACTCTTCTCCTGGGCTTTTCTGTCTTCATGACCTATTTATGAGCACTTGTACTAAAAGAGCAATATAGTGAAATGGGTTAGATACTTTACACTGTCAAGCCCTGAAATTCCAGGAAATTAGAGTTGACAATATATTCTATATTATTCTATAAGAAGAAAGAGAAAAAAAAGAAATAAAAGGGAAAGGGAAGAAGAGAGACTATTTCAGGAGAATAAACCACTAATTCACTTGCAACCCAAAAAGAAGTAATAGGAAAGGGCAACACACAAAAACAACCCCCAAATGATATCCTACATTAACTTGGTAAACAATAAATCCCAACTCCCTCAGGGTTTTTGTCCCCATTCATTTGTATTGAGTTTAAGAAGTTAGAACCTTCACATGAAAAGCTAGTTTGTATTCATTACAGAGCAATCTTCTTACACTCATTGTATTTTACCTTGGGAACATAAATAATGTAGGCAGAAAGAAAGTCCATTACTATTTAACTTCAACTATATAACACAATATGAATTTAAAGCTCATCAAGGTCAGAAAACAAACCTGCTACAAACTGTTTTGGAGTAGGCACATTTCCTTGCCCCTCTAGTTTTTCCCATCTCACAGCTTCTGTCTTTTTCATTTTAATTTCAATCTGGAAGAAAACACCAAACAAAATTTATTATTCAATGTAAAATATACAAAACATTAAAAAAATGCAATTTCCTCAAGTCATAAACTTTTATAAGAATTAATAGAACCCTTGAGATCATTTCCTTAAATTATTCAAGGTTAAATTTCAAGAACTTGGAAACATTTATTTTTCTACTTAAAAGCCACCCTTCAAAAACAACGTACATACACACTATAAGCTACAATTAAGAAGAGTCTTGGGGCACCTAGGTGGCTCAGTCGGTAAAGATCTGACTTCAGCTCATGTCATGATCTCATTGTTCATAAGTTCAAGCCCTGCATAGGGCTCCACACTGGCGGTGCAGAGCCTGCTTGGGATTCTCACTCTCTCCTCTCTCTGCCCTCCCTGATTCATGCTTTCTCTCTCAAAAATAAATACGTAAACTTAAAAAAAAAAAGTCTTGAAATCCATGTTTTTTTCTTCCAATGCAGTGTTCTCAACCAGAGGTGATTCTGCCTCCCAGTGGAATTTGGCAATGTTTATGGATATTGTTGGTCATCACACCCGTGGTGGGGGTTAGGGATGCATAAAGGGCAACCTTCCCAAAACAAAGATTTATACAGCCCCAAATGTCAACAGTGCCCCCCTTTGAGAAACCCTGTTCTAATAGAATCACTACATTTGCGTGCACATTAACCTGTTTGAGAGTGGAGAACACTACCATTATATAAACATATTACAACTGGGGCACCCAGGTGGCTCAGCTGGTTGAGCATTTAACTCTTGATTTCAGCTTGCATTGTGATCTCATGGTTTGTGGGATCAAGCCTCACATCGGGCTCTGCACTAACAGTACAGAGCCTGCTGGGGATTTTTTCTCCCTCGCTTTCTGTTCGTTCCCTGTTCACATGTGCGCACACGCTCTCTCAAAATAAACATACATTAAAAAATACAACTAATGCTACCATTTTCATAATCATTCACTAATTATTAAACATACAATATGAACAAGCTGTAATTTTCACAGATGTGGTGGATTTTTTTAAATAGTAAAAACAAGTTCCTGACCATCTTGAAGTATGTGAGATATAAGATACTACAATAAAGTTGACCATGAGGCAAATAAATGTTCTAATAGCTCAGCAGAGATCACACCTGGGTGTAAAAACAAAGAGTTTTAGCACACCTTGCAGAGCTTTGAGGGGTAGGAGCATTTACAATGGTGGAAAGAGGAGGTCTCTGGAGACAAAAGGAACAGCCTAAAACGAGCCCTGAGGTCTGAAAGGACACAAAGCATCAGGGAGTATGGACAAGACCAATTTGCCACCAAGTCCAAGATTTATGTTAGAACAGTAAAAAACTACAGATGGAAAAGGTGTAAGGCAAATTATGAAGAGCTTATGAATGCTAGACTAGCTTCACTTATTAAAATGAAATTTACTGGGGCGCCTGGGTGGCTCAGTCGGCTGAGCGTCCGACTTCGGCTCAGGTCATGATCTCGTGGTTTGTTACTTCGAGCCCCGCATCGGGCCCTGTGCTGAAAGTTTGGAGCTTGGAGCCTGCTTCGGATTCTGTGTCTCCCTCTCCTCTCTCTCTGCCCCTCCCCTCCTCATGCTCTGTCTCTCCCTCTCTCTCAAAAATAAATAAACATAAAAAAAATTGTTTTTTTTTTAAATGAAATTTATCTTTAACTTTCTAATCAAGGTCGATCCCCTAGGGTCTATTCTTAACCCTAACATACACTCACATAACACTTTCATCTATCTTGTTTTCCTTATATTTTAATTTTTTCTAAGAAAAGAATTACTACTTTTGTAAATATGAAAAAAAAAAATTATACAAAGTTTAACAAAAAGAAAAGCCTATTCACACTGGTTCTTTGACTCCTTTAGATCCGATAAATCATTTAAACTAGCAATTACTGGTCATCTTTCTACCATCTGCACTTAGTGATAGAATCCTTAAAATCTGCACTTCATAATAACTTAAAACACTGAGAAATCTGCCAATATTTTTAACGAGACATGAAGTGATGGTATGGAAAGGGTTGTGGTCTCTGAGGATTTGTACTTTCTTTAGCACAGAAATGTAACCAAAAACTATTTTTTTTTTTTTCCAACGTTTATTTATTTTTGGGACAGAGAGAGACAGAGCATGAATGGGGGAGGGGCAGAGAGAGAGGGAGACACAGAATGGGAAACAGGCTCCAGGCTCTGAGCCATCAGCCCAGAGCCTGACGCGGGGCTCGAACTCACGGACCGCGAGATCGTGACCTGGCTGAAGTCGGACGCTTAACCGACTGCGCCACCCAGGCGCCCCAAAACTATTTTTATAATGAGAAAAACATGAAATGTCACTGGAAAAGAGACCAAAAGTGCACTATTTAAAAAAAATTTTTTTAAAGTTTATTTATTTTGAGAGACAGAGAGAGAGAGCATGAGTGGGGAAAGGGACAGCGAAAGGGAGAGAGAACACAGCACAAAGCCTGACACAGGGCTTGAAGCCATGAACTGTGAGATTATGACCTCAAAAATCAAAGAGCCAAAATCAAGAGTCAGACACCCAAATGACTGAGCCACCCAGGCAACCCAAAAGTACAGTATTTTTAACATAATTTATGTGTTTAAATTCTACATAAATAAAAAAATAAACTCTACATAAGTAAAAACAATTTTATAAGAATCTCTACAGTTCTCTAAAATGATGACTAATTTTTATAAAGTAAAATGCTATCAATATTTTCTCATATACAATATTAAGTGATAGTAATATTAGTGACAGTATTTTAAAAGTTATCACTGCTGGAATAATTATCAAAAAGGGGCAAAAATCTAGCAGCTGGCAATGACACAGCAATAGTTACTGAAAAGAGCTATTATCCTAAAATTTAAAAAGTCATTTTGCTTCTTTAATTTTCAACTCATCTGGAAGTGAAGACCTGGCAAGCAGTGTATACATCAACACTACTATACTTAACTAACCTCTGCCACAGAGCACCCTATATTCACACCTCACGTTCCTGCACTTACGCAGGGTCTATAAAAAGTTCCTCGTTTCACCTAAAGAGCAGCACACACTACCATTCACATCTACTAAAAACAACCATAACCTGAGGAATTGTGTAGTATGAACAAAGAGGCCTTTATAAGGCCAAAGTCAAAGCTCTTAGTAACAACCTGTATCAAGACATGCTGACCTGAACTTGAAATTGTACTTAATCCATTCACCAAAATAGCTGCACATAAAAAACCACTTAAAGCAGCTTTTTGAAAACACAAAAGTGAGGAGGAATACTAATTTTCTGTGAATTCTTTTTTACACGTATTTCACTTTCAATGTTTATATATGCTTTTTAAATTGAAGTGTTAAGTCTTAATGATTCTGGCAGGTACCTCCAGAGTTACCACCACCCCAACTTCAGGTACTTTTAGTGTGACTATTAAGAAGCTATTCTATTTTCACTTAAGTCAAAAATAATTTAAAAGTTAACTTAAAACTTTGGTAGTGTGCTTGAATGCTGCTCTCATATGCACAAGGAAGGCTTTCAAGAATGTCCCAAAGCAGTATTCACAGATTACTAATGACAATCCCTGCTGTTCCAAACTGTCAGTTCTCAAGATTTTGTATACTATCACCCACCTCTAAAGTCTTCTCTGAACAGTTTAATTTTTTCCAATGAAAGGACTTCAGATTTAAAGGGAAGCCATTACTTCAAAAGGGTCATGACATCCAGATACCACCTTAAGAGGAGGTTAAGCTCCCACTTCCTGCTACAGAGGGACAGTGAAGGCATCTTTCTCAGACACTATGAGTTGTGGCAGTTTACTGCTGAACTTTCTTTTTCTGGTAGTTTTGACAACCACCTGTTTCAAGGCTGTAGTCATTAAATAATTGTTCCCAACCTTCAGAATGTAATTTTTCCTAACATTCTCTTAAACATCTAATTGCTATATCTAACCCCTTCATCTGATAATAAACTCAAGTCTTCCTGAAGTCATACTGCACAACTACCATCTTTATTTTTACACTCAAATCATTTTTTTTAAGTTTATTATTTCAGAGAGAAAGAGGAAGAGAGAGAAAGGGGGCGCACAAGCAGGGGAGGGGCAGAGTGAGAGGGAGACACAGAATCTGAAGCAGGCTCCAGGCTCTGAGCTGTCAGCACAGAACCTAATGCGGGACTCAAACCCATGAACCGTGAGATCATGACCTAAGCCAAAGTCACATGCTTAACCGACTGAGCCACCTAGGTGCCCCTACACTCAAGTCATTTTATAATCATTTTTTTAAATGCAAAGAACAGTAATTAATGACAAGAAACTGAAAAATCTTCTCCAAAGTTCAACAAATTTTTTTAAATGTTTTTATTTTTGAGAGAGTGCGTACGAGTACTGAGTTGGGGAGGGGCAGAGAGAGACGGGGACAGGGGATCCAAAGAGGGCCTTGTGCCCGATGCGATGCGGTGCTTGAGCTTGAGATCATGACCTGAGTCGAAGTTGGACGCTTAACCTACTGAGCCACCCATGCGTTCCTCTTCCCCAAAGTTCTAATTGCACAATTCAAATATCTGCTTTGTGTCTACTCGGGCCAGGCACTGTATTAGTACAAAAGGTCACAGTCTACTCTCCTTGAAGAAATTATTCAAGAAGCGATATTCCCATAAAAAAATTCCAGCAGGTATCACCTCTAGTGAAAGATCTAAATATAGGGAAATATTCCAGTTTCCTGGAAAGAAGTATGCCAAAATATCATCAATAGTGAGACTAATTACTTTCTCTGCTCCTTTACGTTTTTCCAAATTTCCTATGATACACATTTATTGCTTTTACAATCTGAATAAAAATCTAAATAATCTGATAAAATAACTATAGCAGTAACGTTTCTTGAGCACTATTACATACCGTGTGTTTCATATACATCATCTCAGTTAAAAGAACAATGCTATAAAAGGAGATTACCATCCATATTTTAGAGATGAGGCAACCAAGATAGACAACTTGCTGGAAGTGTCTTCTGCTAGAAGTTTTACTTACTTCCTCACAGATAAACAGAGGTTGAAAATAAGACAACTATCAGTTTTAGAGAAGAGTCATAGATAGATACTACCTGCTGGAAATATGGTCATGAGCAAGTAACTAATCTCACTGAGCCTCAGCTTCTCCTGTAAAAAGGGATTAATAGGGTCTACTTCATTTAGGGTTCTTATGGGGATTAAATGAGCCCATGCATGAAAAGAATAGAGCACTGTATCTGGCAAATAACTGAATGTTCTTATTATCTTTATCATCATTATAATCAGCTAAAAAATCTGTGCAAAGTATTTAACATCTCTGGATTCAGTTTATACCTGTAAATAGGTGATAAAAATACCTATATCATACAGTAATCATTAGGATTCCATGTGTAGATAATACACAGCGTTCAAAATAGATACTTACTATAATTCTACACAGGTCAAACAGATAGGACTGACTAAGCTACAATAGATGCATGCAATGAAATACTTTCCTGTAAAACATTTAAGCGCATGAAAAAAATATCCATAGTATATGGCTAAATTTAAAAAGATAGCTACAGACAGTATTTACAGTAAAGTCCTTTTCTTTTGAAAATACATGAATATGCATTAGAAAAGGTGGAAAGAATACACTTCAAAAACAATTTGTGCATCATCAGCAACTAATTATTTAAAAACATAATTACCACCACCACTGTTATCAAAAAGACATAAAACAACAATTCAAAAGTCTCTACATCCTGCCCAGACATCCCCAACTCCATCACATCATCATTAGGATTCTTCTATGAATATTAAGAAAAGGAATTCACTCTGAAACTTCTCAAATTTTAGTAAGTTAAGGGAGCCATGGTCTGTCTCAAAATAAAGACACACATTTTTACCTCCCACAATTCCAGTCAAAAGCCTTCATATTTTATAGACATAATACAAAAAATTGCTCTGACTAGAAATAGGAATAGAATTTTTTTTTAAATTTTATTTTTAAGTAATCTCTACACCCAATGCGGGACTCGAACCCACAACCCCAAGATCAAAGGTTTCACACTCCACTGAATGAGCCAGCCAGGTACCCCAAAGAATATTTCTACAAAGCATTTTGAAAATTCCCACTTTTTTAGGAGGAGTGAATATTAACCTTTAATATGAGTATTTCACAGCACAGGTGACACTTAAGTTATAAGCCTGTGATTGTGAGCAGAGAATACTGTCATGAAATTAGTAAGACGGAACAAAAGAAACACTACAGTTTCTTAATAAATAAAATGAATTAAGAGGCAGATAGGAAAGCTTGGATTCAATAAAAGGGAGAAATAACTGTCAGAAGTACTGAAAAAATGAATTCTGACCTGGAAAAATCTAGGTAGGACACTGTAAAATATTTAGTTAAAAATGCTATTTCACTGATTGAAGGGTGCCACCTCTCTTATTTTCATTGCAAATTATATTTCCCTTGAATTAATAACACTTAACCAAAGATTATACAAGAATATGCAACATTTCTTCACCCTTGAAGATGGAAAAGAAAAAAACCGAATTCCCAAAGAAATCACCCCTTTAAAGCACACATTTTACAGAATCTCTAATTTTAAGCAGTTTCTTGTGACCAGAAGCATTCTTTTCTCCACTCACATAAACGATTCAAGATACCTGAATTCATATGAAAACCATGTGATTTCATTATTGTCTTCCTGTCATCACTAAATAAACCTCAGTAACCCACAGAAAGATTTGATTTTCAGTATTTAACAGTCTCCCTCTGCTGTATGAAAAAAGATTCTAAATTTTCATTTCCCTTAAGATATAATTAAGTACAATTATTTCAATTTGTTTCCCATAATATACAGCTTAAAAGTTGGTGGTCTAACAAAACTAATATATGTTACTTTCGGCAAGGAAAAGAAAAGTCATCTTCTTTACACATCTTTAGAATGGTAATTCTTTAATCTAGAACTTAGAAAAACCTAAGCAAAGAAGCACTAGCTTTCCAGAAATGAAAGTATTTCCCCTGGGCCAAGATGGATAATTTAGTAACTATGTAAACTTGGGGAAAGCTTTTAAAGCCCATGAACCTTGGTTTCATCTATAAAACTAAGAATAAAAATAATCTAACAACTTCAAAGGGTTAACATCAGAATCCATTTTAAATTAATTCACTGAGGGGCATCTGAGTGGCTCAGTTGGTTAAGCATCTGACTCTTAGAGTTTGGGCTCAGGTCATGATCTCACAGTTCATGAGTTGGAGCCCCATGTCAGGCTCCCTACTGCTGGTGCAGAACCTCCTTAGGATTTTCTCTCTCTCCCTTTCTGCCCTGTCCCCTCCCCCTTCTTTCTACCCCATCTAACCCCCCTGCCCAAAATAAATAAACTTTAAAAAATTAAATAAATGTATTCACTGAACAATTACTGAGCAGCCCTATGTACAACACATAGGGCTAGGATTGACAAATTTAGCAAATGGAATATACTTACACTAAAAAATTATTCAGTTTGTAAAATTAATGGGGCATCCTATACTTTATGAGCCAATCTTACCTGGAGCATATACAAAGACATAAATATGACATGCTTCTTATCCTCACAGACTAAATGCAAGGGAAATAAAATGTATACATAAACTACTGCACAAAAAAGAAAAATAGTTATGTAGCATTTAAAGAAAGAGGAAAGGCACAAAAAAGGTAACTGGGAACACAGCAGGAGCACTGCAAAATGGTCAGATTCAAGAAGTACTCAAGACTCAAAGGAAAATAAAGAATAAGAGATGACAGTGCTTCGTTAACATCCTCAATTCTAGCCACACAGACTTCTGTATTTATTATCACAAATACTATTCTTCCATAAGTTACATGAGGCGACCCACTAACACAAGTTTTTAAGTCATTTACGCCATCTATTCACACAAGTCAGCTTCCATTTAAACTACTTCAAAAGGGGGCGCCTGGGTGGCGCAGTCGGTTAAGCATCCGACTTCAGCCAGGTCACGATCTCGCGGTCCGTGAGTTTGAGCCCCGCGTCGGGCTCTGGGCTGATGGCTCGGAGCCTGGAGCCTGTTTCCGATTCTGTGTCTCCCTCTCTCTCTCTGCCCCTCCCCCGTTCATGCTCTGTCTCTCTCTGTCCCCAAAAAAATAAATAAATGTTGAAAAAAAAAATAAAATAAAATAAACTACTTCAAAAGAATATGCATTAACAACCTGTTGATAAAAATACCGTATGTAGGAAAATGCCTAATTCGTAATTTTCTCAACTGTCTCCCTCCCAAATCTAGCCATAGTTTTGTAGTTGATTACTTACCCATCTTCTTTTACTAAACAAATTCTACACTATGTGGATAGGGTCAAAAGGACTACAATCTTGGTAAGATTTCATTCCTTTTTCCCACCTACTTTCTATCTTCCAAACAACTGTTTCTTCTCTCCCCCTCATAATTTAACAGCTTTGTACTTTGTAATCTTTAAATAAATTAGTGGGCAAATCATTTCTAACTAGATGCAAAAAATGACCACTTCTTTATTTTGCACTTTTGCTCAAACGCTCGGCAGATACCCTCTTCTTTCCGCAAAGCCAGTTACCATATTCTCCCTGACACTAGCTGACCTGATTCTACTCTAGGATATGAAAATTCACCCAGCCTTAGAACTTAAACTCAATAATTAATAACACAGCATGTTGCAGGACATGTTTGTAAAGAAGGTGTAGCAATGGAAAAAATCTACTTATATCATTTATTGTCATTAACTCATTACATATCTCCATACAATTTTATAGATGAAAAAATTTCAGCACTCATTTAGTCCATATCTCTCATTTATACAGTGAAAATTTACACCTACAATAATTTTGTGACAATGTAAATTCACAAAGAACCAGAGTCAGATTTTTTTGATTTTTCAGTTCAGTACCTGTCCTGTTAAATTATACTACCTACATCTTTTGATTGATATCTAAAACAATATATGAATTTTAATTCCACTGCATACTTTTTGAAAATATAAAGAAATCTAAAAATTACATAATTACTCAAACCACAGTTTGAGTTACTCAGTATTCGCTTGTTAACAAAGTATTCTAAAATTCAACTTAATTAAAAAACAGGAAAAAAAACAGGCAGATTCATCTTCACAGTAGTATTTTTAACTGCATAAAACAGGGTGAGAAAGTATTTGTACATCAAAACAGACAAGTTCAAGAGAAGAGATACTCACTGTCAGTAACAAATCTTAAATAGAGGCTGATAATTGCTTTTTAAAAAACCTCTTTAAGAACTATTATACCAATCTTAATAAATATATAAACACTACTGAGGTTAAATTGATTTTTACATTCCACTGTCCTAGAATTTTGGGAGGGGAAAATTGTTACTCAAAAATTATTGTTTTTAATTTGAAGACATGTGCCTGAAAGGATCTATAAACTTAAAATCACATGGGTGAGTAGTTGACCAATATTTCTAGATTTTGAAAACATCACTACTGACAACTATTTTATTTTTAAGTAATATCTACACTCAATGTGGGGTTTGAACTCACAACCCCAAGATCAAGAGTTGCATGCTCTTCTGACAGCTAGCCAGGTGCTCACACTAACAACCCTTTTAAAATTGTCTTACCTTTGTTGACAGTACTTTAAATGTGCTCTGTTCTGGTATTATAAGATGAAGAAGTCTCAGTTTCAAATTATAATCCTCTCCAGAAGGAAGTTTCACCAAAGCAGACAACTAATGAATACAAAATTAGCAGTACATTTTATAATTTATATAAGGAAGGATCACTTAAACTGAATATAAGAATAGAATTTCAACGCTGCTACAGATTGTTTTAAATACTTTATATAGAGTACCAGATTTAAGAAACTCAATCCTTTTTTTCTATCGGGTACCCTTTACATGGATTCTCACATACATCATTAAATAACAGAAAATAGTATGTTTCAAACAAATATTTAACATTTAAATCTCCAGAAAACTCAAGAGCAAAATATAGTATGAAACAAAAGTATTCATATGCAAGACATCTACTTCCACCACTAACTTAAATATCATTAAAGTTTTCTAGTAAATGCTAGCAAACCAAATGATTAGAGGCCATACTAATTTCACGTGGTTAGCAAATTCTAAGACATATAAATCACCCAACAAATAAGTAGATCTTTTTCACAAAAGTGCATCACACAAATGTACCAAATCACATCTTACTAATTAATGTCTTTTATTATTTGTCAACCAGATTCTACTGTGAATTTCAAATCTAAAGGAAAATTATGTACATCTAGCTGTACCCTACAGTATAAACACTTTTGTCTCAAAATTTAAAATCACTCAAACTGAGAAGCAATGCTTTAGATTTTTATCAGCATTTTCCACATCTCAGGAAGAAATGACGTATCTGATAAACTGCTATAGGCTATTCTGCAATATACTATTTTGCAAATAAAAGTACGTAATCTCAAAATAAAAGATAGTTCGAAGATAGTAATAACCTCTTTTTCTGAAAATTCCACATTTACATTATTCTTCTGAACATTCTTGATCATGAGTGTAATGATTACTTGAGATTCTGTTTGATACCAGTCATACCTATTAAAAGAGAAAAAAAAACCTCAGAACATCTAATATTCTCAAAGTTGTTGCTTCTTTATGTTTTGTCAAGATAAAAACTACAATATGATAAACAAGAGCTCCACCTTGAGGAACAAAATAGAAAAGCAGCTGGTGATTCACAAACAATTTTATATAACTGTATTTCCTTTGATCTGTACTAATGAACAGTGAGGTATAATCCCTAAAACGTTTCCAGGAGACTTAAACACTTACATGATTTTCGGGGTTCTGACTTACATCTGTATTACTGTTATGCTTAATCTAATGTTGAAAACAAAACTGATTCTAAACAACAAACCATTATTATATACCATCAATAGTTTTACACTTCCGTTTCAATCTAATACGAAGAAAAAGCACTCTATCCCTATTTTACAGATGAAAAAATATAAGCCCAGAAGGGTGAAGCAATAAGCCAGTCAGTGGTAGGTGTTACACTGGACCCACATCAACCTGACTTCATACTCCAAAATCTCTTAACTGAAGCTGGGGGCAACAGCCCTGAATACAATGAGCAGAAGCAAATGAGCTAAAAATTAAAATAACTTAAAAGTTTAACCCATCCTACCAAACACAACATTAAACACAGTATCTTCCTTCAGTCTCAAGGTACATGGGAAAACTAGTGGGCCTAGAAATTCTAATTATGTGTATCTTTCCCACAGAAGGCTCTAAAACTGTAGGGATCCTCACTTTCAAATTAGATTAGATTAGATTATAAACTCCATGAGGGCAGAGCTATTTATCTATCCTGCCACTATTATATTCCTAAGACTGAGCACAGTGCCTGGTAATATGAAATCAATGTCAGATTATCTTACATTCTAACATCATAGTTATTATTCGATGTTTGTGTTACACTCTTGATGCTGCCACCAAGCTAGTCAAATTTCCCTGTCTACTTGGTACTTGGAGACTCATCCTAAATCTCGCCAGAAAGAACATGAATTGTTTTAACATTTTCAAGCAATTTTAGGTAATTAAAATGCACCTTGATTAAAGACATATACTTTAAGAGTCTCAGTTTCCTGCTGAAATTCAGTGAGGATGCAAAGCTCCAGATCAATGCCTTGTGTTTCTGTTACAGTCCTAAGAATACGAGTTGTACACATGGCTAATGAATAATTAAAAATAAATTCAAATACTTGCTAGATGCTTAATTCATCATTGTAACTGTTGCCCTGAGCAATAGTAACTTTCAACTCATGCAGAATTATCCTATGAAAGATATACTCTAAAATATAAAAGGCACAATTCTGTCAAGCCTACTAACTTATTTACCTGTGTAATAACACCTAAAGAGGTTCTTGTCATCTCAAGGTGACATAATACGGAACCAGAAAAAGCAAGTTTAAAGTGAAGTGATTTTAATTTACCCTTAATCATAAAGACTAACAGGAATCAGCAAACAGCTCGAGAATTTGTTTTCTCGGGCTAAGCACTATTTCTAAAAAAACTAAAAAACACTTAAAATCACAAAGTAAGGACTTGCTCATTACTATTAAACAATAGGATTTTTCCCTTTAGACATATATATCATGCATTATTTCATGAAAAAGAAACACTTACTTGATTTTTGACTGATGAGTCCTCTGGGATGCAGACTGATTTTGGCAAGTCGAAAGAGAAAAATTTTTACAAACTGGTTTAGCAACTGTATATTAAAACGCACATATTATTAATTTACCCAGTGCTATGGTTTCTTTGATATGGAGTAACTACATGAAAACATCCTCAAAGACAAAGCATAATATTCATAATTGTTAAGTAACACTAGTCATCTCAAAAAATTAGAATATTCAGTATTTTTATAATTTTAAGATTTTTTTTCTAAAATAAAAGCATAAAACCCAAAATACTTTCTAAAGGTATGATTGGAAAAGCTTACATCTAAAATGTTCAGTACTAACTCTTTAAAATGAAAATAACAGGGGCGCCTGGGTGGCTCAGTCGGTTAAGCGTCCGACTTCGGCTCAGGTCACGATCTCACGGTCCGTGAGTTCGAGCCCCGCGTCGGGCTCTGTGTTGACCGCTCAGAGCCTGGAGCCTGTTTCAGATTCTGTGTCTCCCTCTCTCTCTGCCCCTCCCCTGTTCATGCTGTCTCTCTCTGTCTCAAAAATAAATAAACGTTAAAAAAAATTTTTTTTTTAATAAAATAAAATGAAAATAACAATGACATTTAAAAAAACCATTTTTCAGAAATAGTGTAACTTGGGTCGCCTGGGTGGCTCAGTCGGTTAGGCATTGGACTTGGGCTCAGGTCACTATCTTACGGTTTGGGAGTTTGAGCCCCTCACAGGGTTCTGCACTGATGGTACAGAGCCTGCCTGGGATTCTCTGTCTCCCTCTCTCTCTGCCCCTCCCCAACTTGCGCATGCACTTCTCTCTCAAAATAAATAAATAAACTTTAAAAATTAAAAAAAAAAAAAGAAATTAGTATAAACTTCATGCTTAACAATGGCATCAAACATGGCTCTGGAACATACGAAGGAACATTTTCATGGTACCTTCCAGATAACAGCTTACTCCATTTATGGTCTCTCAGTAACAAACATTCTAAACTGCCCATCAAAAAACAAAGTGACTCTTGACCAATCCATACTTTCCTAAACTACATGTGTGCCAGTTAAAACTATGTAAATCTGAAAAACTTGCCCTGGGTCATAAGTGACCTCTAAGTCGCCCCTAAATGATAAGCGAAGTGATGGGGTTTAAAGGAAGAAAATAAAACCCCTCTACAGATCTGAGTCTAACTCAGAATTACCCTCCAACATTAACTATTGACAAATACTCAATCTAGATATCAGATGGAGATAATGACTAGAACAGATTATTCCAGTTCACCTCGGTATAAAGATAAAACTACACTGGTGTCAACTACAGCAGTGACAAAATGCACTGTGACTATACAGCAATTTGTGTTACCAGACGAAGTATTACCCAAATGCTACTCTGTTGTTTTCAGGACTAGTTCCAATCCCCAAAATAGTAAGCCATAAACAAAAATACCAGCGGTGTGAAAGAAGCCAACTTTTAAATACTTCCCTCACCTATCATACTTAGGAATATACACAAGCCTTGGGGGTATAGGGATAACCAGACAGGGTTCACTTTTGGAGATGTTCAAAATTCCAGTCACTACATATGCACATACCTGGCCTCATGCTCACAACCTGTCTAAAGCAGATTAACTCTAGCAGACCCGGTTTACAAATGAAGAAAACCCAGAGAATAAAATATTTTCTCAGTGTCACAATGTAATTCTGGAAGACAAAGATGTACATTTTCATTCAGACTTGAAGAAAGAGACCCAAAAAGGTTAAGTAACTGCCCTTAGAGTTAAGACCACACACACGTTTCCTAAATCCTTGTCATTTTATTGACTAAATTGTAGATGATCACTGCTAAAAAACCATTAGCCTTAATTTATGCGTGTTATTTATAAACATTGTAGTTAAAAAAAGTCAAATAATTTTCAACTCCACCATAATTTTAATTTTTTTTAAATGTTTATTTTTGAAAGAGGGACAGAGTGCGAGCTGGCGGAGGGGCAGAGACACACAACCCAAAGCAGGTTCCAGGCTGAGGTGTCAGTACAGAGCCAGACATGGGCTCAGACTCACAAACCGTGAGATCATGACTTGAGCCGAAGTCAGACACCTAACCAACTGAGCCACCCAGGCATCTCTCAACTCCATCATAATTTTTAATTTTTCAGTTTTAAAAGACTTGAAAGTCTTCATGTCCAAACACCAAATATGAAACTAAATTAGATAAACATTTCCAAATTCTAGTTAACTTTTGTGTGTGGGGTTTTTTTTTAATATTTATTTTGTGAGAGAGCAAGCGAGCGAGCATGCACACATGAGGGACGAAGAGAGAGAGAGTATATATATCCCAAGCAGGTTCCATGCTGTCAGTGCAGAGCTGGATGCAGGGCTCAAACTCACAAACTATGACACCATGACCTGAGCTGAAACCAAGAGTTGGACGCTCAACCAACTAAGCCATCCAGGCGCCTCTGACTTGTGTGTTCCTATTACACCACCATAAACCCTGCAAGTGCTTCCAAGGCAGCAGCTGTTCAACCTAAATGTGAGGACGTTTCAGCAAGGAAAAGAAAAAAAAATAACCACCCTGACCATACTAAAACATACCAAATCAACTTGACTCATACATTAAATGAGCCCAATAATTTTCATGGCTACAAACCTCTACATTTATTTCATCAAACCAAAATGTATTATTTCAGTTACTAAAGGAAAAAGTATTTGCATCAAATTGCTTAAGATATAACTAAAAGAAAGATCAGTCTGAGTCCTGTCTCAAATATGCATAGCAAAATTATAATTAAGTAAAAACACGAAGGAGAAAAACTTTGTACTTACCACCTCAGATTGTGATCCTATTAAAAACATAAAAACATCTCCGGTTAACAATACACTTATAGACAAAGTTATATACATAATTTCTATGGTGCAAACATACTGACTGATTGCATAAATCAATTTACCATACATCCCAAATAAAAGAAAGTGGTTTAATTTTGCATTCTGGAGTCACTTTAGACTTCTTAGTAATTTCTTACCGGTAATATAATGATACAAATCTATCTAAATCATCCTTTCAATATAACAGTACCTTGGAAATCCCTATCTGAGGGAACTAGTTAAATTTATGATGTATAAAGTTATAAAGTTACAAATAAATTTGTTTAAATCCAAAAATGTCAAACATTTACTTCTTTGTAAACTGAAAGACCTTTAGAAACCTACATGCTTACCATCCTGAGCTTCTTGACACCTTTTAATCCAGACAGTGAAATCAGGATCTGCACCTAAAAAAAAACAGTGTAACATCACTCATCTGCACCATCTAACATATTCATTCAACAAATACTTACTGAATATCTACTATGTTCCAAGCAGTGCTTTAGGCACTCAGGGATTCAGCAGTGAATTAGACAGAAACCGTTGTCGTACCACAGTTTATAGCAAGCGTAAAATTACAGCTACAAATATACTAATAGGTTTAACATCTAGACATTCATCCTGAAGAATTAAAAAAAAAAAAAAAATTGCTTTTAACCAGTCAACCTACTGGTTCCCAGATACACAGAATCTCTATTTCCCTCACTCTCTTCTGTTAAAGGAGCTTCCTCTAGCACAACGAAATCAGATCTGAATTAGAGTCCCTACACACCATCATTTAGTGTGGAGTGGAAGCCTAGTAACAGACAGCTGGACTGGGATCTAAAGGCCTCTCCTGACCCAGGTTTGTTCTCCAAAGCAGCTACCTACCTATCCTGTCTACTATTCTCTCAGTGGCCTTCTTGTTACCATGCCATTCTTACCAAGGGCAAAAAACACCTCTGGGGCGCCTGCGTGGCTCAGTTAAGGGGCCAACCTCAGTTCAGGTCATGATCTCACAGTTCATGGGTTTGAGGCCCACGTTGGGCTCTGTGCTAACAGCTCAGAGCTTGGAGCCTGCTTCAGATTTGGTGTCTCCCTCTCTCTCTCTCTCAAAAATGAATAAACATTTTAAAAAATTTTTTTAAAAACCACTTCTGTACTTTGTGTAGTTGTCATATCTCCAGATTCCATGGGAGCCAACAGACGACAGATGGTGAACTATACACTTAAAAGACAGCAATGCAAACATGTATGTAAGCAAATTATTACAAGACTTAGAACAATGATGATACCTAAACAGTACAGGGTCTAATGAAATATAATGTTTAAAATTATTAAAAGTATTCTAAATAAAAGTTTACACACTCAATCTAATTACAAGCAAGATTATTTTGAAAAATAAAAATTTCTTAAAATGGGGTGCCTGAGTGGCTCAGTTGGTTAAGCATCCAATATGGGCTCAGGTCATGATCTCGCAGTTTGTGGGTTCAAGCCGTGCATTGGGCTCTGTGCTGACAGCTCAGAGACTGGAGCCTGCTTTGGATTCTGTGTCTCCCTCTCTGCCTCTCCCCCACTTATGTTCATTTTCTTTCTCTCTCTCAAAATTAAACATCAAAAAAATTGTTTTAATTTCTTAATATGAAATTTCCTAATACATTAATTTATAAGTGAAATCCAACTACACAGGCCTTAACTAATACCTATATACATGTACATACATATTCATTTTAGTGGGCGAAACAATTACATCAAAATCTTTGATTTAAATAACCTATTATTCAAATTAATCAGTAAATAAAAACCAAGCTTTCTACCATACCAAAGGAAAAAAAAAGTAATATTCTGAGTTATAAATTTTTTACCTTGTCTAATAAGGGAACCCTAACAATTTAACATAAATTTTCCCTAAAATTAAAAGAGCAAATCTGTTTTTAAATTAAATATCCTCAACAGCAATTTTACCAAAAACCAGACACCTTCATTTGAGGCAGACTGAAGTAATTCTAAGATAAAAGTCCATGGCAAGAAGGTATTAAAAAAGAAAAATTTTAGACGGGGAACTTTCTATTGCTCTAAAAAAAGAAATAAGGAATAGGGCTTTGAAGTCTAGAAAGGGGAATGATTCATGTCTCTTCAGGGTTTTCATATATGTATCATACAAGAAAACTGGACTCTAGAATTTGCCAGGAGTGGTGGTACGCTGGCTTGCTAAGCGAGTAACCTAATGGTTCACATACTACCACTCTTTCCTAATTTGTAGGTTCCGAATGCAAAGTTGGGCGCGCTGTCCTCTCCCGAGCAGGCATACAGAAGAAAAGCAAATAATCAAAACAATACAACAGTAAATTTTTAGAAACATAAAAACACAGTCATGCAATACTTTAAAGTAGAGATTCACAACCTCAGCACTACTGATATTTTGGATGAGATACTTCTCTCTGTTCTGGGAAATAATCCTGTACAACATAGAATGTTTACCAGTATCCCTGGCCTCTACTCACTAGATGTCAATAGCACATCCCCCATCCATCAGTTATGGTCATCAAAAATCTCTTCAGACATTATCAAATGTCCCCAAGGGAGTAAAATCTTCCCTAGTTAGGAACCACTGCTCTAGAGAACTGTGAAAAGACTCTATCATTAGAGGAAGATAAAATGACAGTACACAATACACAATAAGAATTCTGTAGTCTACGATTATCTATGAGATTACTTACAACTTTTGTCTGCCAGTATTTTGCAGACTTTTCTGGTTTTTTGGCTCTTTCAATTTCTATACATGTGCAGAGATATCCATACTACGAATTCTCACATACTTCTCTGAAGCTGACGTTAAAAACTCACAGTACTTTCAAAGCTCCAAGTTTCTTCCTATCACAATTTACCCAAACTGACACTACACTTCCTTATAAAAATTTCTGCTGTAAAACTTCCCATCTCAGCTACCTGAATAATAACTTAAACTGAATAGACTTCTGAAAAAAGAGCAAATGAAACTTTCACTTGTCTATCAGAAAAATATAAAGCCAGGCTAAGTAAAGGGAGCACACTGAGTCTTTATATACAGCTTTTAACTTCTAATGGCAAAGTTTACCTGTGATTTAAATGCTAAAGAAAGGACAATTTAATCAATTTTAAGTAAACTCAAATTTTGCAAACAGGAAATGTCAGTAAGAAAAGAAAAAAAGATGTTGGGTTTCTACAATGAACTTGAGATGAATCTGAGATTACACTAACAAAATTGAGCTGTGGTATTTAAAATACAGAAATAGTGGGTTAGTTTATTAACATACAATTCCAATACTTACTATCTAATTTCTGTCCTCCTACAAAAGTTTCTAGAGCAGCAGCAAAGTTTTTTTCATGGTATTCACATATCCTGCATGACCATATTAAAAACAAATACCACACACACGTGAGATCATGAAAAAAGGCTTTCTTTCTAATTAAATATCTTAGCATGCTCTACTGGTAAAAGAAATATTTTAAGTATATGTTAATAAGCCAAGAAGTTTTCTAATATACTGTAACATTAAATATATCTCCCATTAAAACCCTATTTTGGAACTCATTTCAGAAGGAATTTCTTGATTTTAATTATGTACACTTGCTTATTCCAAAATATAGTTGCACTAAGAAATTAAAGAAGTTTCTTAATAAAGTTACACTTAACAGAAACAAGCTGGGATATAAAGTACACAGATACAGCGCTTTCACAGCATTAAATGTAGCCTGTCTAGCTTGGTTGAGAAATATATTCTCTAGTCACTTAAATATAGTAAATCCCAAACAATGAACAAAAAGGGATATGAAATCCATCAGTTTCATCTATACCTTGCAATTACTCCAATCATTGCTATTTTAAAAAACACTAGTTATATATCTCCTATCACATACTAACTAGTTATGGAAGTATAAAATTATATTTAAAATTAAATCCTATTTCAGCTGTAAAATGTATTAATAAAATGTATCAATACAGAATTTACTATTTACATAAAACTTAAAATTAATTCATTCAACAAACTAAACACCTACTATCTATAGTCCAGATTCAATAAGAAGAGTGGTTATTGCATACCCTTTTCTCAGCATAGCAATGGAATTATTTGGATTAAGTTCAAGAGATTTCCTTGCATCAGCAACAGCATCTATATACAAAAAAAATTAAAAAATTTTTTAAAAATGGGGTTTTTAGTCAGTTATTTGTGGATCCTAACAAGTTACATACGGAACTTGAATCAGCCTTGGATTTTTAAGTTTTCAAGTTTGAAAATGGACAAATGCTTCTAAATTAGGAAAAACTAATCCAAGATATAATTCAAAAAACTTTACCCTCATACCTTATGAGCCTAATATTTAGCTTCCTTTTTAAAGCTATTCAGTCAATGAATAAAGCTCTGTGATAAAGTTCATCTAATTTTCTCATTAACATCATTTATGTAATTTGTCTCAAGGTATTTAATTTTTCCCTACCCAGATTCTCTATCCAGAATAAAGTTACACAATACAGAAAGGTATTCTTTTTTATAAAAATTGCAAACAAGAACATTTCATTTAAATACTCTGTGAAATAGTAAATGTAATGCTATTTTTTGCTAGCATATAAAATAACTACAAATGAAATCCATATAAATTGTCCACCCACTGAAGGAAGAAAAGATACCCAGAACATCTGTTTGGGTGTTGCTCAACAAGTTTGTCATGTTTCAGCTACTTTACACCCTGTATGAAAGACCAATTTAAAAATCCTCAAAGATAATCTCTACTGTGTATGATTCACTTTATCTTTGGCAACATGTACAACTTAAGAAAAAATACAGTAAGAAAAGTTACCACAGTAATTCCCAAGAAGAATGTAACAATAAGCTCTTTGACAATAATATTCTGCATCATCTGGTTTCTGTTCCAAAGCCTTAGTCAGCTCCTAAAATATAAACATGTTGACTGTTAGTACATGTTTTTTTAAAAGCAACTGAATTCTAATTAAACATGATT